>NC_091224.1:10397923-10435423 GCF_040958095.1 Procambarus clarkii | reverse complement strand
CGCAGGACTCGTAATTCTGTGGCACGGGTTTGATTCCCGCACGAGGCAGAAACAAATGGGCAAAGTTTCTTTCACCCTGAATGCCCCTGTTACCTAGCAGTAAATAGGTACCTGGGAGTTAGTCAGCTGTCACGGGCTGCTTCCTGGGGTGTGTGTGTGTGGTGTGGGAAAAAAAAAAAAAAAAAAAAAAAAGTAGTTAGTAAACAGTTGATTGACAGTTGAGAGGCGGGCCGAAAGAGCAAAGCTCAACCCCCGTAAAAACACAACTAGTAAACACACACACACACACACACACACACAGCGCGCGCGGAGAAGGTAGGGGACACACGCGATTAGTGAGGTCCGCGGAAATTCGTCAATTTCTCGGGACATTGAAGGAGTATAGAGGCTAGATCATAGTATTTGGCCTCTCACAGTGTGTAGCTAGCAGGGTGCAACATAGCATAGTCATATCGCTAGTGATAGTGCGAAGATTTGGCGAAGAAACCAAAAGTGGAGCTAGGGCATCACCGGTGCATAGAAGAACGACCTCATCAATCTACCAGCACTTAGTGAATCACCTAGTGGGAGACAACGACGGATAACCATCGGCATCATACATCGCTCATCTGGTTGTGTGAGCGGGAGGCAGACTGGTATGTACCCCTCTCTGGTCATTTAATCAGGTGTACAGATTGAGGTAAAAGATTATCAAATTCTCGTTCAGGATATCATATATATTTAAAAATCTCAGAGTGGCTCATTTAGGCAGAGGTAACGCATAAGGGATATCTTGACACATACACGCACACAAGTGTGCACACGCTAAAACAGACACACACACGCGTGCACACACACACACACACACACAATTGTCCAGTCAGGGGAAAAGGCATCTGGGATAGGACCTTACTATCCCCCCCCCTCATCTTGACTGCACCATCGGACCTGACCTGACTTAGTCGCCATCTCCCCCCCCACCCCCAGTCCCCCGCATCGCCCATACACGCACTCTTCCCCTCCCCACTCTCCCTCTCTCCCACTCCCTCTCTCCCTCTCCCACTATCTCTCTCCTGCTCTCTCTCTCCTGCTCTCTCTCTCTCTCTCCTGCTCTCTCTCTCTCTCTCTCTCTCTCTCTCTCTCTCTCTCTCTCTCTCTCTCTCTCTCTCTCTCTCTCTCTCTCTCTCTCTCTCTCTCTCTCTCTCTCCCTCCCTCTCTCTCTCTCTCCCTCTCTCTCTCTCTCCCTCCCTCTCTCCCTCCCTCCCCCTCTCCCTCCCTCTCTTTCCTTCCCCCTCCCTCTCTGCCCACACACACACACACACACCTCACCCGCTCTCTCCCTCACCCGCTCTCTCCCTCACCCACTCTCTCCCTCTCCTCTCTCTCCCTCCCGCCTCTCTCTCCATCTCCTCCCCCCCCTCCCCTTCTACTTTCTTCTCACTTCAGTGGAAGGGTCGGATCCCCCCCACCCACCCATTTATCTCTCCCTTTATCACTCCCTTTCTCTCTCTCTCTTTCTCTCTCTCTTCCTCTCCCTCCCCCATCCCAACAGGGTCAAGCATGGCAGCCAGAGGTCCCAGGGGAACAGGAAAGAGCCATGGTGACGAGATGAAGGAAATGTTCGCCCAGTTTCTGGAGGACATCAAGAGTGAGATGCAAGAAATGATGCAGGAAATGAAGAACGAAATAAGCAACCTGAAAAGAGAGCTGACAGCAGCAAAGGAGGAGATTAGAGCCCTCAAAGAAAATGGTATCGAGGCTGAGAATCAGAAAACCACCCAGGGAGAAGGTGGTAATAGTTTTCTGGATGAGAATGCCACAATAAAAGCAACATTTGCGGAAATACTAAAAAAAAATAACTCTGAAGTAATGACTGCAGTGATGGAGGTGGCCATGAAAGCAGCCACCTCGCAGGAGGCGGCACGCTCCACTAGCCAACTGCTGGAAAGGAACAGATCAGTGGTTGCTGTGGGTATTAAGGAGCAGGAAGGATCTAATAGGACAGAGTGGAGTGACAAGGACAAAGCAGCAGTGAATGAAGTACTAAAGGCACTAGACATGGAAGGGGCTGAGCATAGCATTGAGAAGGTTTTCAGGCTAGGCCGGTACAACAAAGACCGAGACCGAATGATAAAGATAGTGTTTGCAAACGAGAACACAAAGGAGAAGATCCTATCAAGGAAGAGCTCCCTGAAAAACGTGGGAAAATTAAAAAATGTATTCCTCCAGAGAGACATGACAAGGGAGGAGAGAGCCGTGGCAGCAGAAGCAAGGAAGAGGCGCAGGGCGAGAGGGGAAAACCAGGAAGTAACAGCTCCCAACCCAACACCCCCAGAGGCGAGGGGGGAACCCACAACCAGCTACCCAGTAACACCAGAAGGGAGGACAACCCCGCCTCCCTCCACTGCATAGAAAACCCCCCTACCCCAAACCCTCCCTGCCCCCACTCAAATGTTCAGCAAAATCTCCCTCCCCCCACACCCAATCCCCACCCTTCTACCCCTCCCCTCCTCACGAGTCCTCCCTCCCCCCCTTTCCTTCCCGTCCTCCCTCCCCTTTCACCCCATACCCTCCCTGTCCCTCCCCCTTCACTGGATCCCCCGCCCCTCATCCCAGTATCCTCTGACACCCTGTTATCCACCTCACAGGTCCTCACACCCATGGAACAGCCTCCCCCACCAGCAGAACACTCACCAAGGAGGCGATTTGAGAAGGGACAGAAGAAAGTGAGCCTCAAAGCGATGTACACAAACATAGATGGAATTACAAATAAAGCAAATGAGCTTGGAGAACTGGTACTAGAGGAAAACCCAGACATAATAGCCCTCACAGAAACAAAGATCACGAAAACGATAACAAATGCAGTGTTCCCACAGGACTATTATGTTATGAGGAAAGAGAGGGAAGGAAGAGGTGGGGGTGGTGTAGCTCTGCTGGTAAGACAAGGCTGGGAATTTGAGGAGATGGATATTCAGGGCTGCGAAGGTTTCAGTGACTACATAGCAGGTACTGTAACAAATGGAGGGGAAAAAATTATAGTCGCAGTCATATATAATCCACCACCAAATGACAGAAGACCTAGACAGGAATATGATAGAAACAACATGGCCACCATTAACATAATAGAAAGAGCAGCTTCTGTTGCTAGCAGGAATGGATCTGGACTACTAATTATGGGAGACTTCAACCATGGGAAGATAGATTGGAAGAACAGAGACCCGCATGGAGGACCAGAAACATGGAGAGCTAAGCTGCTGGACGTGGCAACAAGAAACTTTCTAAACCAGCACACCAAAGAACCAACAAGAATGAGAGGAGAAGATGAACCAGCAATGCTTGATTTGATATTTACCCTAAATGAATGGGATATAAGGGAAGTTAAGATGGAAGCGCCCTTGGGAATGAGTGATCACAGTGTATTGAACTTTGAGTACCTGGTAGAGCTAGGACTTATCTCCCCCCAAAAAGAACTAGGAATCAAAAGGCTGGCATACCGAAAGGGGAATTATGAACAGATGAGAAGTTTCCTAAGTGAAAAACCTTGGGACACAGACCTCAGAGATAAGTCTGTACAGGGTATGATGGACTATGTTACCCAAAAGTGTCAGGAGGCAGTAAACAGGTTCATCCCGGCCCAAAGGGAAAAATCCGAGAAGCAACAGAAGAATCCATGGTATAATAGGGCATGTATGGAAGCGAAGAAACTGAACAAAAAGGCGTGGAGGAACTTCCGGAATAACAGAACACCAGAAAGCAGAGAGAGATACCAGAGAACCAGGAATGAGTACGTCAGGGTGAGAAGAGAAGCAGAGAAAAATTTTGAAAATGATATAGCAAACAAAGCCAAGACCGAACCAAAGCTACTCCACAGTCACATCAGAAGGAAAACAACAGTGAAAGAACAGGTATTGAAACTTAGAACAGGCGAGGACAGGTATACAGAGAATGACAGAGAGGTGTGTGAGGAACTTAACAAGAGGTTCCAGGAGGTCTTCACAATAGAACAGGGTGAGGTCACTGTGCTAGGAGAAAGGGAGGTAAACCAGGCGGCCTTGGAGGAGTTCGAAATTACGAGAGAGGAGGTCAAGAGACACCTGCTGGATCTGGATGTTAGAAAGGCTGATGAACCAGATGGGATCTCACCATGGGTACTGAAAGAGTGTGCAGAGGCACTTTGCCTGCCACTCTCCATAGTGTATAGTAAGTCACTAGAGACGGGAGACCTACCAGAAATATGGAAGACGGCGAATGTGGTCCCAATATACAAAAAGGGCGACAGACAAGAGGCACTGAACTACAGGCCAGTGTCCTTGACTTGTATACCATGCAAGGTGATGGAGAAGATCGTGAGAAAAAACCTGGTAACACATCTGGAGAGAAGGGACTTCGTGACAAATCGCCAACATGGATTCAGGGAGGGTAAATCTTGCCTTACAGGCTTGATAGAATTCTACGATCAGGTGACACAGATTAAGCAAGAAAGAGAGGGCTGGGCGGACTGCATTTTCTTGGATTGTCGGAAAGCCTTTGACACAGTACCGCATAAGAGGCTGGTACATAAGCTGGAGAGACAGGCAGGTGTAGCTGGTAAGGTGCTCCAGTGGATATTTGAGTATCTAAGCAATAGGAAGCAGAGAGTTACGGTGAGGGGTGAGACCTCCGATTGGCGTGAAGTCACCAGTGGAGTCCCACAGGGCTCTGTACTCGGTCCTATCTTGTTTCTGATATATGTAAATGATCTCCCGGAGGGTATCGATTCATTTCTCTCAATGTTTGCGGACGATGCCAAAATTATGAGAAGGATTAAGACAGAAGAGGACTGTTTGAGGCTTCAAGAAGACCTAGACAAACTGCAGGGATGGTCGAACAAGTGGTTGTTAGAGTTTAACCCAACCAAATGTAATATAATGAAGATAGGTATAGGGAGCAGGAGGCCAGATACAAGGTATCATCTGGGAGAGGAAATTCTTCAGGAGTCAGAGAAAGAAAAAGACTTGGGAGTTGATATCACGCCAGACCTGTCTCCTGCAGCACATATCAAGAGGATAACATCAGCGGCATATGCCAGGCTGGCAAACATACGAACGGCATTCAGAAATTTGTGTAAAGAATCATTCAGAACTTTGTATACCACATATGTCAGGCCAATCCTGGAGTATGCAGCCCCAGCATGGAGTCCATATCTAGTCAAGGATAAGACTAAACTGGAAAAGGTTCAAAGATTTGCCACCAGACTAGTACCCGAGCTGAGAGGTATGAGCTACGAGGAGAGACTACGGGAATTAAACCTCACTTCGCTGGAAGACCTGAGAGTTAGGGGGGACATGATCACCATATTCAAGATTCTCAAGGGAATTAATAGGGTAGATAAAGACAGACTATTTAACACAAGGGGCACACGCACAAGGGGACACAGGTGGAAACTGAGCGCCCAAATGAGCCACAGAGGAATTAGAAAGAACTTTTTTAGTGTCAGAGTGGTTGACAAATGGAATGCATTAGGGAGTGATGTGGTGGAGGCTGACTCCATACACAGTTTCAAGTGTAGATATGATAGAGCCCAATAGGCTCAGGAATCTGTACACCTGTTGATTGACGGTTGAGAGGCGGGACCAAAGAGTCAGAGCTCAACCCCCGCAAGCACAACTAGGTGAGTACACACTCACACAGTATTAGCAGTGTAGCAGTAGTAGAGTAGTAGTAGCAGTAGTAGAGTAGTAGTAGCAGTGATATATAACCCACCACCAAATGAATGAAGACCCAGGCAAGAGTATGACAGGAACAACATGGCAGTTAACATTATCATGGAGAGAGCAGCCGCTGCTGCTTGTAGAAACCGATCCATCTGCTCATCATGCGGGACTTTAATCGTGTAAGGATAGACTGGGAAAATAGAGAACCACATGGAGGTGAGGAAACATGGAGAGTGAAACTGCTAGAGGTGACGACTAAAAACTTTTTAAGTTAGCATGTTAAGAGTCCCTCGAGAATGAGAGGCAATGATGAACCAGCAAGACTCGACCTAGTATTCACTCTGAACGATTCAGACATAAGGGAAATCGGTCTAGAAGCCCCCGTGGGCATGAGTGATCACAGTGTACTGTTGTTTGAATATCTGGTCGAAGAAGGGTTAATGTACTCAAGGAAGGGACCAGAAAGCAAGAGGCCGGTATTCCGGAAGGGAAATTATGAGTTGATGAGATAATTCCTTGCTGAAATAGTTTGGGAAACAGAGCTCAGAGGAAAGATGGTTCAAGACACGATGGACATCATTACACAGAAGTGTTAGAAGGCAGCAGACAAGTTCGTACCAGTCCAAAAGTCTCCGTGGAGTAGTGATAAGACACTCGTCTGGCGTTCCACGAGCGCTTTGTCATGGGTTCGTATCTTGGCAGGGGAGGATTTACTGGGCACAAATCCTTATCTGTAGCCTCTGTTTAACTCAACAGTAAAATGGGTACTTGGTTGTAAAAACGATTCTTCGCGGTGAGGATCGTATTCCAGGGACTTGCCCGAAACGCTACGCATACTAGTGGCTGTACAAGAATGTAACAACTGCTGTATATATCTAAAAAAAAAAGGAAAAAAGGAAATAGAGATGAGAAACCCATGGTTTAATCAGAGTTGCAAGCTAACAAAGCAGCTAAGTAAAAGGGCATGGAGAAACTATTGAAATCACAGAACACTAGAGAGCAGAGAAAGATACCAGAACGCTAAGAATGAATACGTCAGGGTGACAAGAGAAGAAGAGAGGCAATATGACAATGACATAGTGAGCAAGGCAAAGACTCAACCCAAACTGCTGCATAGCCACATTAGGAGGAAAACAACAGTGAAGGAACAGGTAATGAAACTGAGGATAGGGGCAGAAAGATTCAGTAGAAATGACAAGGAAGTGTGCGAGGAACTCAATAAGAAATTCCAAGAAGTCTTCACTTCAGAGCAAGGAGAAGTCCCGGAGATAAGGGAGGGAACATCAACCCAGACACGACTAGAGGAGTTTGTGATTACAAGTGGGGAGGGGAGGAAGCATCTGCTAGATTTGGACGTAACAAAGGCAATAGGCTCGGATGGAATCTCACCATGGACTCTAAAGGAAGGAGCAGAAGCTCTGTGCCTACCACTCTCCATGGTGTACTACAAGTCACAAGTAACAGGTGAACTGCCAAAAATTTGAAAGACGGCTAATGTAGTCCCAATATTCAAGAAGGGTGATAGGCAGGAGGCACTGAACTACAGGCCAGTGTTCCTAATTTGCATTCCATGCAAGATGATGGAAAAGATTGTGCGAAAAAAGCTAGTGGAACATCTGGAGCAAAAGAACTTTGTAACCCAACATCAACATGGGTTCAGAGATGGCAAATCATGCCTAACAGGATCAATTGAGCTCTATGACCAGGCAACAAAAATCAGGCAAGAGAGAGAGGGCTGGGCAGACTGCATATTTCTGGACTGCCAGAAAGCTTTTGACACAGTACCACATAAGAGTCTAGTGCATAAAATGAAGATGTAGACAGGAGTGAAAGGGAAGGTACTACACTGGATAAGAGAGTACCTAAGCAACAGGACACAGTGAGTCACCGTGAGGGCTGAGGTCTCGGAGTGGCGGGGAGTCACCAGTGGAGTCCCACAGGGATCGGTCCTTGGACCTATACTGTTTCTGAAATAAGTAAATGATCACCCAGAAGGAATTGACTCGTTCTTCTCGATGTTTGCTGATGATGCAAAAATTATGAGAAGGATCAGGACAGAGGAGGACAGTATGAGGCTACAAGATGTCCTAGACAAACTGAAGGAATGTTCCGACAAATGGCTACTAAAGTTCAACCCAAGCAAATGGAGGGTAATGAAACTAGGAGGAGGAACTAGAAGGACAGTCACTGGATACCGAATGGGAGATGAAGTCCTTCACGAAACGGACAGAGAGAAAGATCTGGGAGTTGATATCATGCCAAACCTGACTCCCGAAGCCCAGATCAAAAGAATAACATCAGCGGCCTATGCGAGGCTCGCTAACATCAGAACTGCTTTCAGAAACCAGTGTAAGGAATCCTTCAGAACCTTGTATACCACATATGTAAGGCCAATCCGGGAGTATGCGGCCCCAGCATGGAACCCGTATCTAGTCAAGCACAAGACGAAGCTGGAAAACGTTCAAAGGTATGCCCCTAGGCTAGTCCCAGAACTAAGAGGAATGAGTTATGAGGACAGACTCCCTGAACTGCACCTAACGTCGCTAGAAGACAGAAGAGCGAGGGGAGACATGATCACCACATACAAAATTCTCAGGGGAATTGACAGGGTGGACAAGGATGGATTATTTAACGCGGGTGGCACACGCACAAAGGGACACAGGTGGAAGGTGAGTACCCAAATGAGCCACAGTGACATTAGATAGATCTTTTTCAGTGTCAGAATAGTTAGTAAATGGAATGAACTAGGAAGTGATGTGGTGGAGGCTGACTCCATACACAGTTTCAAATGTAGATATGACAGAGCCCCGTAGGCCCAGGAATCTGTACATCAGTTGATTGACGGTTGAGAGGGGGGACCAAAGAGCCAGAGCTCAACCCCCGGAAGCACAATTAGGTGAATACAATTAGATTAGTACACACACAAACACACACACACACACACACACACACACACACACACACACACACACACACACACACACACACACGCATGCACAAACCAGCCTACCTCCAACCTCACCCGGGACTGACCTTCCATCCTTCACCCTCCTGATTGCCCTTCTTCCTCTCTCCCCCGCTCTTCCTATCTCCCTCTCTCCCTCGCTCTCCCTCACTCCCTCTCTCCCTCACTCTCCCTCACTCCCTCTCTCCCTCGCTCTCCCTCACTCCCTTTCACACCCTCTCTCCCTTTCATTCCCTCTCTCCCTCCCCTTCCATCCCCCCACCAGTTAACTCCACCCCCCATCGTGCCACCCCAACAATAAACACACACACACACACACACACACACACACACACACACACACACACACACACACACACACACACACACACACACACACACACACCTTTATTTACCTCAATCTGTACACCTGATTAATTGACCAGAGAGGGGGTACATACCAGTCTGCCTCCCGCTCACACAACTAGATGAGTAAGGACGATGTATGATGACGATGGTTATCCGTCGCTGTCTCCCACTAGGTGATTCATCCCCCCACCAGTTAACTCCACCCCCCATCGTGCCACCCCAACAATAAACACACACACACACACACACACCTTTATTTACCTCAATCTGTTAATCTTTATTTACCTCAATCTTTATTTACCTCAGTCGTATATACAGGCCGCGTAGAGCGACCTGACCTTACGGCCAGGTGGGGCGATCCGCTGTGGAACTACCTTATTGTGTTTGTTGAGTGGTGACTGTGATCAGTGGTACAGTAAATTAGTGAACTGTCACACAACGATACAGTGACTGACTCCAGAGCTTTGTGTAGACAGAGAAGAACCGACATCATCAATCTACTAGTAAAAAGACCATGTCTTTTTGGGAATAAAGTATGCAATGCGTTATAATCTGGAAGAAAATATGACGGTTGATGCAAATGAAAAACCTGACTTTAGGAGAGGACATTACGGCAACCTTAGAAAATTTTTTAGTGAGTATAATTTGACAGACTTGTTGCTAGGCAAGGAAGTGAATGAGATGTATGTCAGGTTTTGTGAAATATATGATAAAGGCACAAAAAAATTTATACCAAAACAGAGAAGCAGAACTAGGAAACAGGATTGGTCCAACAGAAAGTGCGAGAGGGCCAGAGACCAAAAGACACAAAAATGGAATCAATACAGGAAGAGGCCGAACCCCCAAACATACCAGCGATACAAAGATGCGAGAAACAACTACACGGCAGTGAGGAGAGAGGCAGAAAGAAATTTTGAAAAAGGGATTGCAGACAAATGTAAAACAGAACCAGGTCTGTTCTATAAATTCATAAACAACAAATTGCAGGTAAAGGATAATATTCAGAGGTTGAAAATGGGAAATAGATTCACGGAAAATGAAAAGGAAATGTGTGAAACATTAAACGAAAGTTCCAAAGTGTGTTTGTACAAAATGAAATCTTCAGGGAACCAGACACAATAAGAATTCCAGAGAACAACATAGAGCACATAGAGGTGTCTAAAGACGAAGTGGAAAAAATGCTCAAGGAGCTAAATAAGAACAAAGCAGTTGGTCCAGATGAAGTTTCACCATGGGTTCTGAGAGAATGTGCACCTGAGCTCAGCATTCCTCTTCAACTGATTTTTCAGGCATCCCTGTATACAGGAGTTGTAGCTGATGTGTGGAAAAAGGCTAACATAGTTCCAATCTACAAAAGTGGATGCAGGGAAGACCCCCTTAATTATAGACCGGTATCATTGACAAGTGTAATAGTCAAAATATTGGAAAAAATAATTAAAACTAAATGGGTAGAACACCTGGAGAGAAATGATATAATATCAGACAGACAGTATGGTTTTCGATCCTTAAGATCCTGTGTATCGAATTTACTAAGTTTCTATGATCGAGCAACAGAGATATTACAGGAAAGAGATGGTTGGGTTGACTGCATCTATCTGGACCTAAAAAAGGCTTTCGACAGAGTTCCACATAAGAGGTTGTTCTGGAAACTGGAAAATATTGGAGAAGTGACAGGTACGCTTCGATCATGGATGAAAAATTTTCTGACTGATAGAAAAATGAGGGCTGTGATCAGAGGCAATGTATCGGACTGGAGAAATGTCACAAGTGGAGTACCACAGGGTTCAGTTCTTGCACCAGTGATGTTTATTGTCTACATAAATGATCTACCAGTTGGTATACAGAATTATATGAACATGTTTGCTGATGATGCTAAGATAATAGGAAGGATAAGAAACTTAGATGATTGTCATGCCCTTCAAGAAGACCTGGACAAAATAAGTACATGGAGCGCCACTTGGCAAATGGAATTTAATGTTAATAAATGCCATGTTATGGAATGTGGAATAGGAGAACATAGACCCCACACAACCTATATATTATGTGAGAAATCTTTAAAGAATTCTGATAAAGAAAGAGATCTAGGGGTGGTTCTAGATAGAAAACTATCACCTGAGGACCACATAAAGAATATTGTGCGAGGAGCCTATGCCACGCTTTCTAACTTCAGAATTGCTTTTAAATACATGGATGGCGATATACTAAAGAAATTGTTCACGACTTTTGTTAGGCCAAAGCTAGAATATGCAGCAGTTGTGTGGTGCCCACATCTTAAGAAGCACATCAACAAACTGGAAAAGGTGCAAAGACATGCTACTAAGTGGCTCCCAGAACTGAAGGGCAAGAGCTACGAGGAGAGGTTAGAGGCATTAAATATGCCAAAACTAGAAGACAGAAGAAAAAGAGGTGATATGATCACTACATACAAAATAGTAACAGGAATTGATAAAATCGATAGGGAAGATTTCTTGAGACCTGGAACGTTAAGAACAGGAGGTCATAGATATAAACTAGCTAAACACAGATGCCGAAGAAATATAAGAAAATTCACTTTCGCAAACAGAGTGGTAGACGGTTGGATTAAGTTAGGGGAGAAGGTGGTGGAGGCCAAGACCGTCAGTAGTTTCAAAGCGTTATATGACAAAGAGTGCTGGGAAGACGGGGCACCACGAGCGTAGCTCTTATCCTGTAACTACACTTAGGTAATTACACTTAGGTAATTACACACATACACACACACACAAACACACACAGTATCCTGTAGCCGGTAGGGGGACACACACGATTAGTGAGGTCCGCGGAAATTTGTCAATTTCTCGGGACATTGAAGGAGATCATAGTATTTGGCCTCTCGCAGTATGTAGCTAGCAGGGTGCAACATAGCATAGTCATATCGCTAATGATAGTACGAAGAAACCAAAGTGGAGCTAGTGGCATCACCGGTGCATGTAAGTGTGGAGGACCGCGGAGAGCGACCTGACCTTACGGCCAGGTGGGGCGATCCGCTGTGGAACTACCTGATTGTGTTTGTTGAGTGGTGACTGTGATCAGTGGTACAGTAAATTAGTGAAATGTCACACAACGATACAGTGATTGACTCCAGAGCTTTGTGTAGACAGAGAAGAACCGACATCATCAATCTACTAGCACTTAGTGAATCACCTAGTGGGAGACAGCGACGGATAACCATCGTCATCATACATCGTCCTTACTCATCTAGTTGTGTGAGTGGGAGGCAGACTGGTATGTACCCCCTCTCTGGTCAGGTGTACAGATTGAGGTTATATATTAAAAAATTCTTGTTCAGGATATCATATATATTTAAAAATCTCAGGGTGGCTCATTTAGGTAGAGGTAACGCTTAACGGAACTCGTGACACACACACGCACACCCGCCTATGTACGTATGCAAGCACAAAAGCGCGCACACGCTAAAACACACACACACGCACACACACACACACACAAACGTTCAGTCAGGGGAAAAAGCATTAACACCTGGGAACAGGGTATAGGACCTTACTATACCCCCCCTCCTCTGATCTGATCTGATCTGACCTGGTTGCCATCTCTGCCCCCCCCACCCCCAGTCCCCCGCATCCCCCATACACACACTCTTCCCCTCTCCACTCTCTCCCCCTCTCTCCCTCTCCCACTCCCTCTCTCCCACTCTCTCTCTCTCTCTCTCTCTCTCTCTCTCTCTCTCTCTCTCTCTCTCTCTCTCTCTCTCTCTCTCTCTCTCTCTCTCTCTCTCTCTCTCTCTCTCTCTCTCTCTCCCTCCCTCCCTCCCTCTCTTTCCTTCCCCCCCCTCTCTGCCCACACACACACACACACACACACACCTCCCCCCCTCTCTCCCTCACCCCATCTCTCCCTCACCCACTCTCTCCATCTCTCTCCCTCTCCTCTCTCTCCCTCCCTCTCTCTCTCCCCCTCCCACCTCTCTCTCCATCTCCTCCCCCCCTCCCCTTCTACTTTCTTCTCACTTCAGTGGAAGGGTCAGATTGCCACCACCCACCCATTTATCTCTCCCTTTATCACTCCCTTTCTCTCTCTCTCTTTCTCTCTCTCTTCCTCTTTCTCTCTCTCTCCCTCCCCCATCCCGCTCTGCCCTCCTGACAAATCCTATCATGGCACAACTATAGGAACAGGGGCAAGCATGACAGCCAGAGGTACCAGGGGAACAGGGAAAAGTCAAGGTGACGAAATGAAGGAAATGTTCGCCCAGTTTCTGGAGGACATCAAGAGTGAGATGCAAGAAATGATGCAGGAAATGAAGAACGAAATAAGCAACCTGAAAAGAGAGCTGACAGCAGCAAAGAAGGAGATTAGAGCCCTCAAAGAGAATGGTATCGAGGCTGAGACTCAGAAAACCATCCAGGGAGAAGGTGGAAATAGTTTTTTGGATGAGAATGTCACAAAAAAACAACATTTGCAGAAATACTAAAAAAAAATAACTCTGAAGTAATGACTGCAGTGATGGAGGTGGCCATGAAAGCTGCCACCTCAAAGGAGGCGGCACGCTCCACTAGCCAATTGCTGGAAAGGAACAGATCAGTGGTTGCTGTGGGTATTAAAGAGCAGGAAGGCTCTAATAGGACAGAGTGGAATGACAAGGACAAAGCAGCAGTGAATAAAGTACTAAAGGCACTAAACATTGAAGGGGCTGAGCATAGCATTGAGAAGGTTTTCAAGCTAGGTTGGTACAACAAAGACCGAGACCGAATGATAAAGATAGTATTTGCAAAGGAGAGCACAAAGGAGAAGATCCTATCAAGGAAGAGCTCCTTGAAAAACGTGGGAAAATTCAAAAATGTATTCCTCCAGAGAGACATGACAAGGGAGGAGAGAGCCGTGGCGGCAGAGGCAAGGAAAAGGCGCAGGGCGAGAGGGGAAAACCAGGAAGTCACAGCTCCCAACACAACACCCCCAGAGGCGAGGGGGGAACCCACAACCAGCTACCCAGTAACACCAGAAGGGAGGACAACCCCACCACTCTCCTCTGCATAGAAACCCCCCCTACCCCAAACCCTTCCTGCCCCCACTCAAATGTTCAGCAAAATCTCCCTCCCAACACACCCAATCCCCACCCTTCTAACCCTCCTCTCCTCCCGCCGAGTCCTCCCTCCCCCCCTTTCCTTCCTGTCCTCCCTCCCCTTTCTCCCCATGCCCGCCCTGTCCCTCCCTGTTCACTGGAATCCCTGCCCCTCATCCCAGTATCCTCTGAGACCCTGTTATCCACCTCACAGGTCCTCACACCCATGGAACAGCTTCCCCCACCACCAGAACACTCACCAAGTAGGCGATTTGAGAAGGGACAGAAGAAAGTGAGCCTCAAAGCAATGTACACTAATATAGATGGATTTACAAATAAAGCAAATGAGCTTGGAGAACGGGTACTCGAGGAAAACCCAAACATAATAGCCCTCACAGAAACAAAGCTAACGAAAACGATAACAAATGCCGTGTTCCCACAGGACTATTATGTTATGAGGAAAGAGAGAGAAGGAAGAGGTGGGGGTGGTGTAGCTCTGCTGGTAAGAAAACGCTGGGATTTTGAGGAGATGGATATTCAGGGCTGTGAAGGTTTCAGTGACTACATAGCAGGTACCGTAACAAATGGAGGGAAAAAAATTATAGTCGTAGTCATATATAATCCACCACCAAATGACAAAAGACCTAGACAGGAATATGATAGAAACAATATGGCCACCATTAACATAATAGAAAGAGCAGCTTCTGTTGCTAGCAGGAATGGATCTGGACTACTAATTATGAGAGACTTCAACCATGGGAAGATAGATTGGAAGAACAGGGACCCGCATGGAGGACCAGAAACATGGAGAGCTAAGTTGCTGAACGTGGCAACAACAAACTTTCTAAGCCAGCACATCAAAGAACCAACAAGAATGAGAGGAGAAGATGAACCAGCAATGCTTGATTTGATATTTACCCTAAATGAGTGGGATATAAGAGAAGTTAAGATGGAAGCGCCCTTGGGAATGAGTGACCACAGTGTATTGAACTTTGAGAACCTGGTACAGCTAGGAATTATCTCCCCCAAAAAAGAACTAGGAAACAAATGGCTGGCATACCGAAAGGGGATTTATGAACAGATGAGAAGTTTCCTAAGTGAAATACCTTGGGACACAGACCTCAGAGATAAGTCTGTACAGGGTATGATGGACTATGTTACCCAAAAGTGTCAGGAGGCAGTGAACAGTTCATCCCGGCACAAAGGGAAAAATCCGAGAAGCAAGAGAAGAATCCATGGTATAATAGGGCATGTATGGAAGCAAAGAAACTGAACAAAAGGGCGTGAAGGAACTTCCGGAATAACAGAACACCAGAAAGCAGAGAGAGATACCAGAGAACCAGGAAAGAGTATGTCAGGGTGAGAAGAGAAGCAGAGAAAAGTTATGAAAATGATATAGCAAACGAAGCCAAGACCGAACCAAAGCTACTCCACAGTCACATCAGAAGGAAAGCAACAGTGAAAGAACAGGTAGTGAAACTTAGAACAGGCGAGGACAAGTATACAGAGAATGACAGAGAGGTGTGTGAAGAACTC
The DNA here is from genome assembly GCF_040958095.1 of Procambarus clarkii. Lineage (NCBI taxonomy): Eukaryota > Metazoa > Arthropoda > Malacostraca > Decapoda > Cambaridae > Procambarus > Procambarus clarkii. Next base: position 10,419,867 of record NC_091224.1, on the reverse strand, counting down.
AACAAGAGGTTCCAGGAGGTCTTCACAATAGAACAAGGTGAGGTCACTGTGCTAGGAGAAAGGGAGGTAAACCAGGCGGCCTTGGAAGAGTTCAAAATTACGAGAGAGGAGGTCAAGAGACACCTGCTGGATCTGGATGTTTGAAAGGCTGTTGGTCCAGACGGGATCTCACCATGGATACTGAAAGAGTGTGCAGAGGCACTTTGCTTGCCACTCTCAATAGTGTACAGTAAGTCACTGGAGATGGGAGACCTACCAGAAATATGGAAGACGGTGAATGTGGTCCCAATATACAAAAAGGGCGACAGGCAAGAGGCACTGAACTACAGGCCAGTGTCCTTGACTTGTATACCATGCAAGGTGATGGAGAAGATCGTGAGAAAAAGCGTGGTAACACATCTGGAGAGAAGGGACCTCGTGACAAATCGCCAACATGGGTTCAGCAAGGGTAAATCTTGCCTTACAGGCTTGATAGAATTCTACGATCAGGTGACAAAGATTAAGCAAGAAAGAGAGGGCTGGGCGGACTGCATTTTCTTGGATTGTCGGAAAGCCTTTGACACAGTACCGCATAAGAGACTGGTACATAAGCTGGAGAGACAGGCAGGTGTAGCTGGTAAGGCGCTCCAGTGGATAAGGGAGTACCTAAGCAATAGGAAGCAGAGAGTTACGGTGAGGGGTGAGACCTCCGATTGGTGTGAAGTCACCAGTGGAGTCCCACAGGGCTCTGTACTCGGTCCTATCTTGTTTCTGATATATGTAAATGATCTCCCGGAGGGTACAGATTCATTTCTCTCAATGTTTGCGGACGATGCTAAAATTATGAGAAGAATTAAAACAGAAGAGGACTGTTTGAGGCTTGTAGAAGACCTAGACAAGCTGAAGGAATGGTCGAAGAAATGGTTGTTAGAGTTTAACCCAACCAAATGTAATGTAATGAAGATAGGTGTAGGGAGCAGGAGGCCCGATACTAGGTATCATCTGGGAGAGGAAATTCTTCAGGAGTCAGAGAAGGAAAAAGACTTGGGGGATGATATCACGCCAGACCTGTCTCCTGCAGCACATATCAAGCGGATAACATCAGCGGCATATGCCAGGCTGGCCAACATACGAACGGCTTTCACAAACTTGTGTAAAGAATCATTCAGAACTTTGTATACCACATATGTCAGGCCAATCCTGGAGTATGCAGCCCCTGCATGGAGTCCATATCTAGTCAAGGATACGACTAAACTGGAAAAGGTTCAAAGGTTTGCCACCAGACTAGTACCCTAGCTGAGACGTATGAGCTACGAGGAGAGACTAAGGGAATTAAACCTCACTTCGCTGGAAGACAGGAGAGTTAGGGGGAACATGATCACCACATTCAAGATTCTCAAGGGAATTAATAGGGTAGATAAAGACAGACTATTTAACACAAGGGGCGCACGCACAAGGGGACACAGGTGGAAACTGAGTGCCCAAATGAGCCACAGAGGAATTAGAAAGAACTTTTTTAGTGTCAGAGTGGTTGACAAATGGAATGCATTAGGGAGTGATGTGGTGGAGGCTGACTCCATACACAGTTTCAAGTGTAGATATGATAGAGCCCAATAGGCTCAGGAACCTGTACACCTGTTGATTGACGGTTGAGAGGCGGGACCAAAGAGCTAAAGCTCAACCCCCACAAGCACAACTAGGTGAGTACACACACACACACACACACACACACACACACACACACACACACACACACACACACACACACACACACACATACACACACACATACACACACACACACACACACACACACACACACACACACACACACACACACACACACACACACACACACACACACGGTTGAGGTCAGACAGCCACGGAGGTCAGAAGGGTCTGGGAAGCTCTTGCGTAGCTAGTGAATTGGGGGGAATAATCAGTGTATATGCGTATATGAGTGTATATGAGTGATTGAATAACTAGTAAGCTCACTCAAACCACAAGAAAGTGAAGAAAAACAGTACAAACACCACCACTGAAAATAAGTGTCGAGTACATCGTGGTATTGTGAAATTGTGGAGCCGAAATTGTGGAGCCCGAGTGACCTCACCACTAGTGACCTCACCAGCTGTGACGTGGGACGCAGCGACCTCACCTCTTGACCAGCCGCGTGGAGTACTTTCTCGCCTGTTTGTGCTGCAGAATGTGCAAGGTATTGAGGAGCGCCTTTTTGGCTAGATTGTTACTCCAATGACTAGAAGGGGTTCAAGGTCAATCACCAGCAGGGATGAGGAGGAGGACAGATTTGTAGACAAATTAATAGGGAAATTTGTAGAGAGAAGGAGCGATTGGATGGAGGATCTAATTCAAGGGATTAAAAGTGAGTTATTTCAGCAAATACAGGATGCGGTAGAGAGGCAGAAACAAGAACTTATGCTCTATGCTCAGGAAGAGATTAGGAAGGGAAGAGAGGACTGGGAGAGGGAATGTGCTCGTATCACAAACGAATTAGGAAGGATTAACAGCATGGCTAAGGACAGAGGATTAGTGGGGGATGGGTTAGTGACTGCAGTTGGGATGGAGAATCCCCAGGGGACAGGCTACCAGCATGACAATGAATTACTGAGGAGACGGTCTATTATAATACATGGATTATTTGAATCTGGGGCACCAACAAGACAAGAGAGAATAGAAACGGAAAAATACGAATTGCACGAGATATTGAGATGTATTGGAGCAGGAATGGCAGAACACGAGGTGGATATCAGCCGCCGGGTTGGACCTTACAATTGTACCAAGAATAGACCTGTTCTGGTGCAATTCTCCAATGAGGAGGCTGTGGAGTACATAATGAGGAACAAGCATTTGCTCAGAGGAAGTGAAACCCATTACAATGTGTTTATAGAGAGGTTTATGACGAAAGATGTGCAAATAGCCCACAAGAATAGATGGCAACAACGACACCGAACTAGCCTCTCAGGTAGTCTCACCTCCCAGGTCACATCCCAGGTCACCTCCCAGGCCACCTCCCAGGTCACCTCCCAGGTCGCATCCTCCCCAACTCAGCCCTCCTATACCTCCCCCCTGCCTCAGCCTCCCAAAACCCCCCTGTCCCTTCCACATTTGCACCTCCCCAACGATTCCCCTGCCCCTGCTACATCACACCTGTCAACGACCCCAGTGGGTCAAGCCATGCCCTCCCCAAACCCACCTTCCCATCCCCCCTCCCCAACTACCCCTTCCTACTCCCCTGCCCCTTCTACCCCATTGACTTCAATTCCATCTACTCCATCCCAGCTTCCACTGCACCCCTCATCCACTCACCCCCAAACCCCACGCAACCCTCACCCCTCCTATGCACCTCCAGCCCACATTTAACCACCTCACCTTGTGACCCCCTAACACCTTCCTCCATCTCCCTCTTCCCCTCTTCTACCCCAAAACCCCCACCTACCCCCGATTCCCCCCTAACTAATACACCCTCTCTTCCACTCCCAGCACCCATGCTCCATTCTCATCTCAGCCCTCTGCCCTCAGTATCCCTCTCCCCCCCAACCTCTCAACCTCTGGTTGATACCTGGTTGATACCTGGTTGATGGGGTTCTGGGAGTTCTTCTACTCCCCAAGCCCGGCCCGAGGCCAGGCTCGACTTGTGAGAGTTTGGTCCACCAGGCTGTTGCTTGGAGCGGCCCGCAGGCCCACATACCCACCACAGCCCGGTTGGTCCGGCACTCCTTGGAGGAATAAATCTAGTTTCCTCTTGAAAATGTCCACGGTTGTTCCGGCAATATTTCTTATGCTTGCTGGGAGGACGTTGAACAACCGCGGACCTCTGATGTTTATACAGTGTTCTCTGATTGTGCCTATGGCACCTCTGCTCTTCATTGGTTCTATTCTACATTTTCTTCCATGTCGTTCACTCCAGTACGTTGTTATTTTACTGTGTAGATTTGGTACTTGGCCCTCCAGTATCTTCCAGGTGTATATTATTTGATATCTCTCTCGTCTTCTTTCTAGTGAGTACATTTGGAGGGCTTTGAGATGATCCCAATAATTTAGGTGCTTTATTGCGTCTATGCGTGCCGTATATGTTCTCTGTATTCCCTCTATTTCAGCAATCTCTCCTGCTTTGAAGGGGGAAGTGAGTACTGAGCAGTACTCAAGACGGGACAACACAAGTGCCTTGAAGAGTACAACCATTGTGATGGGATCCCTGGATTTGAAAGTTCTCGTAATCCATCCTATCATTTTTCTGGCTGTCGCAATATTTGCTTGGTTATGCTCCTTAAACGTTAGGTCGTCAGACATTATTATTCCCAAATCCTTTACATGCTGTTTTCCTACTATGGGTACATTTGATTGTGTTTTGTACTCTGTATTATGTTTAAGGTCCTCATTTTTACCGTACCTGAGTACCTGGAATTTATCACTGTTAAACATCATGTTATTTTCTGATGCCCAGTCGAAAACTTTATTAATATCAGCTTGAAGTTTTTCAATGTCCTCAGCCGAGGTAATTTTCATACTGATTTTTGTGTCATCTGCAAAGGATGATACGAAGCTGTGACTTGTATTTTTGTCTATATCTGATATGAGAATAAGGAAAAGCAGTGGTGCAAGGACTGTACCCTGAGGTACAGAGCTTTTCACTGCACTTGGACTAGATTTTATATGGTTGACAGTTACTCGCTGAGTCCTGTTTGACAGAAAACTGAGTATCCAGCGTCCTACTTTACCGGTTATTCCCATTGACTTCATTTTGTGTGCTATCACGCCATGGTCACATTTATCGAAGGCCTTTGCGAAGTCCGTGTATATCACATCAGCATTCTGTTTCTCTTCTAATGCCTCAGTGACTTTGTCGTAGTGCTCAAGTAGCTGTGAGAGGCACGATCTTCCCGCTCGAAATCCATGTTGGCCTGGGTTATGAAGGTCATTGGTCTCCATGAAATTGGTGACCTGACTCCTAATCACTCTCTCAAATACTTTTATGATGTGCGATGTTAGTGCAACTGGTCTATAATTTTTTGCCAATGCTTTGCTCCCTCCCTTGTGTAGAGGGGCTATGTCTGCTACTTTAAGTGCATCTGGTATCTCCCCCGTGTCCAAGCTCTTCCTCCACACTATACTGAGTGCCTGTGCTACCGGCACTTTGCATTTCTTTATAAATATTGAATTCCATGAGTCTGGACCTGGGGCCGAGTGCATGGGCATGTTTTCAATTTCTTTTTCAAAATTTAGTGCGCTCATGTTTATATCAGTTATATTTACCGGGGTTTGAATATCCCGCATAAAGAAAATGTCTGGATCTTCCACCTTCATGTTGTTTATTGGAGTGCTAAACATGTCCTCATACTGCTTTTTTAGGATTTCACTAATTTCTTTGTCATCCTCTGTGTATGAACCTTCACTTGTACGAATAGGTCCAATACTGGCAGTGGTTTTTGCTTTTGATTTCGCATATGAGAAGAAATATTTTGGATTTTTCTTTATTTCCTGAATTGCTTTCTGTTCTAACTGCCTTTCTTCAGTTTCATATGAGTGTTTCAATTTCCGCTCGATTTCTTCAATCTCCCTATTTAAATTATTCCTTCTTTGACGGGAAATTCGTGTCTGCATAAGCAGTTCCGTTATTTTTTTCCTGCGTTTATAGTGTCGTCTGCGTTCTCTTTCTACGTTAGATCTCTTTCTGGCTTTCCTCAAAGGAACATGTTTCAGACAGACTTGATACGCTTCTGAAGTCAGTTTTTCTATTCCTTCTGTAGGACTTGTATTACTTAGAACAGTTCCCCATGGAATGTTTGTAAGTTCCCTGTTTATTATCTCCCAGTCTATCCTTTTATTATTAAAATTGAATTTACTGAATAGCCCCTCTCGCTTTATCAACGTTTTAGGTCTATTCTGAGTATTGATGGTCGTTTGCACTTCAATGAGTTTGTGATCTGAGTATGTGGTATCTGATATCGTAATGTCTCTGATAATGTCTTCATTGTTCGTAAAGACCAGATCTAGAATATTTTCATTTCTCGTTGGCTCCGATATCTGCTGATTGAGTGAAAATTTGTCACAGAATCTAAGTAGTTCTCTAATCTGTGGTTGGTTAGGTCCTGATAGATTTCCTGGTATAATATTATTGTTTGCTATTTTCCACCTGAGACTAGGCAAGTTGAAGTCACCTAGGAAAATAATATCAGGTATCGGGTTCTCCAAATTATCAAGGCTATTCTCTATTTTGCTTATCTGTTCTGTGAATTCCTCAGCCGTTGCATCTGGCGGTTTGTATATTAGTATAATCACTAAATTTATTTTCTCTATTTTTAATCCCAGTACCTCTACCACCTCATTTGTAACGTTTAGGAGCTCCGAGCATACAAGGTCTTCCCTAATATACAGACCCACTCCTCCATGTGACCTAATTTTCCTATCACACCTGTATAGGTTATATCCTGGAATCCAGATCTCACTGTCCAACAATTCCCCTGCATGGGTTTCTGTGAAAGCTCCAAATACTGCATTTGACTCCGTGAGGAGGCCATTTATGAACTGTACTTTGTTGTTTGTTCTTGTTTTCAGTCCTTGTATGTTGGCAAAGATGAATGAGGTTACTCTATTAGTGATAGTTTGAATGGGAGACTTTTTCGGCACGTCCATTAATCGTGGACATAATGAGTTTGTTCTGACCAGTACTGATTGTTGTAGGGCAGTTTTCTGTCGTAGTTGTAGTTCCCTTTCGGTGGGTAATTGTATCTGTAATTCTGGAATGCCAGTGGATCTGGCATACAGTTCCATACACTCTCCATGCTGCTCCTTTTGAATTCTCTGCCGGTCTGGTATAAAAAATTTATAGAGTTTCCTCCAAATTCATTATCCTGCTTGCCACTCTTTATGTAGCGTTCCGTGCCTTTCACGTGAAAGTGTGGGCAGCTAAGGTCATAGCATTTTCTGTCCTCCAGTGAAGTTTGGCACATGTCAGGATGGAAAAACCTACATATTGATCCAAATCGACACTCACCTTTCCTAAGCATATTTAAACATTTTTTGGGATGTTGGTAACTGCATTCTAATCCTTTCTTATTACCAGCATATCTATGTCTGCATATGCCCTTTGCATAAAATTTGCATAAGTCTGTCCTTCTGTTCTGAATTGCTCTATCGAGAACCGTCGTGGTGTCTGTACCTATCGAGCTGTCAGATACACTTTCTAGTTTAATGTCATTTACATCCAGGCCTACTGAGTCAGAGTTTGCAACTTCCTGAGTTTCAGCCTCAGTTTCATCCCTGACTATAGCCTCCGCCCCTTGTATATTAGAATTGTTGTTCCTTTCCCACTCCTTCTGGATGGCTGGTAGGCTTCCAATGAATGATGTTTTCCGTTCATGCGTCATGTTATCTAGAAGGTTTTTTAGGATATTCCAAGCTGGCAGGTCATTTTTACACACCCAGAGCAAGTGGCCATCTCTCAGTGCCGTAGTGTTACTCACTCCTGTACAAGCCGAATGGAATCTAGTCTTACAGATATAACATTCAATTCCCGTTACCTTCGTCTTTAAGAAGTTGTTACAGTGGCCACAAATTTGTTTATTTACTCCCATATTGCCTTGTTTTGTTGTATATATCTATATATTTATAATATTATATGTATATTGTATATTTGTAACAATATATATGTATATATATTTATATGTTTAATATTATAATATTATATGTATATCGTATATTTGTAATATTATGTGTGTTATTTTGTTCAAACTTTATGGCAGGTACTTAGCGTAGGAAGCGAGGCTGGTCCCCCGGTCAGTACAGGTGACCTCTTGTGGCCCAGGTTGATGTCACCAGTTTCCAGTTACCCGATTTATAACCACTGATGCCGCCTCTTGCCACTATTCTATATTTCTAGTGTTCTATATTTATAATATTCACTTCCAACTTATATGTTGTTGTGATACCCGTTCCACATCACTGTTCCACGAATCACCGTTCACTATTTTTTTTGTTTCGTTTTTTTTTTATCCTAATACACGCATGACTCTATCTGACTCTCAGTCTTACTCTATTTCTCAACCCCCCTATGCTATTCAGACCCCTAACTTTCAGACCCATTATGCCCTTCCTACCCCCCTAGATGCCCAGACCTCATTCGCCTACCAGGCACTCCCAGGCACCCCCCTAGCACCCTCCCCCCCACTCACCCCCACAGCCCCCACTTGCCCCCCAGACCCCTGGTGAAAGGGGGAACTCTGACACCCGAGTTTCCAAGAAGAGTCTCAAGGTTTGGTACACCAATGCTGATGGGGTAGCCAATAAAGCAGAAGAGATAAAAGAAAGAGTTAGTGAGGCAGACCCAGACATAGTGGCAATAGTGGAAACTAAAATAAATGGCATGATCTCGGATGCAATCTTTCCAGAGGGGTACCAGGTGATAAGAAAAGAAAGGACACAGAGGCAGGGAGGAGGAGTGGCACTACTAATAAAGCGGAAATGGAAGTTTGATGAGCTGGAAAATCCGGGTACCAATGAAAGCACGAGCTTCATACATGGAACTATGACAGTGGATGGGAAGAAGATTGTAATCTTGATACTCTACAATCCCCCACCAAACAGTAGAAGGCCCAGGCAGGAGTACGAGGACAGCAACAAGACATGTATAGATGAACTGCAGAGGGCAGCAACTTTAGCGCATAGAATGAGAGCGAAGCTGCTGGTCATGGGGGACCTAAATCACGGAGAGATAGATTGGGAAACGAGGAATCCCCATGGCGGGGAGGAGACCTGGGGAGCGAAGCTGGTAGACGTTATTGACAGGAATTTCCTAACACAGCATGTGAAAGAAGATACTAGGGAAAGAGGAGGGGATACGCCCAGCCTATTAGATCTCATTTTCACCCAGAATGCAGAAGACATCGAGCAGTTGGAACATGAAATATCACTAGGAGCTAGTGACCATTGTGTCCTAGTCTTTGACTACATGATGGAGCTTAAAATTGTGACCAAAGGACAAGAGGTCCGGGAAAGGAGACTTGATTACAGAAAAGGGGACTACAGAAGGATAAGGGACTACCTGGGAGAAGTGCAGTGGGAGGAAGAACTTAGAGGAAAAACAGTGCAAGGTATGATGAACCAAGTCATATTGAAATGCAATGAGGCTGAAGAGAGATTTATTCCAACAACAAAGGAAAAAAGCAGGAGGGAATATAATAACCCATGGTTTAATAGACAGTGTCAGGAAGCAAAGGTGAGAAGCAGGAGGGAGTGGAGGAAGTACAGAAGACAAAGGACAGAGGACAACAGGATTAGATGTAACAGAGCTAGGAATGATTACATTAACATAAGACGAGTGTCGGAAAGAAATTATGAGAATGATATTGCAGTCAAAGCGAAAAAGCAACCAAAATTACTATAAGATAATATAAGAAGGAAGATGTCGGTAAATGACCAAGTGACAAGACTGAGGAAAACAGAAGGGGCATATACAGAAAGCGACAAGGAAATCTGCGAGGTACTGAATGCAAAATTCCATGGAATGTTCACAACCGAGCCTGAGCAGCTCCCATTGTTAGAAGAGATTACCCAAGATGAAAGACTATCAGATATAGAGGTGACAGCAGAGGATGTAATGAAACAGTTGACAACACTGGATGCAAATAAAGCTGTTGGACCAGACAAAGTATCACCGTGGATACTTAAAGAGGCAAAGCAGGCTCTCAGCGTGCCTCTGGCAATGATCTTTAATGAGTCACTTATGTTGGGAGAATTGCCCAGTTGCTGGAAGGAGGCAAATGTCGTACCGATTTTCAAAAAAGGTAATAGGGAGGAGGCACTTAACTACAGACCCGTATCACTGACAAGCATCCCCTGCAAAATACTTGAAAGAATAATTAGGCTAAGACTTGTTGAGCACCTGGAGAGCATTGGGTTTGTAAACAAGCACCAACATGGGTTCTGGACAGGGAAATCATGCCTAACAAACCTTTTAGAATTCTATGATAAAGTAACAAGGATAAGGCAGGACAGAGAAGGCTGGGCAGACTGCATATTTCTTGACTGCCAAAAGGCCTTTGATACGGTACCGCACATGAGACTGCTATACAAACTTGAGAGGCAGGCAGGAGTAAGTGGAAATCCCTAGTATGGGTGAACTATAGTATATAGAACTACCTAACAGGAAGGAGCCAGAGGGTAATGGTAAAGGGCGAGAAGTCGGACTGGCGAACAGTAACAAGTGGAGTACCTCAAGGATCGGTGCTGGGACCAATCCTCTTTCTAATTTACGTAAATGATATGTTTACAGGAGTGGAATCATACATGTCAATGTTTGCGGATGACGCAAAATTAATGAGAAGAGTTGTGACAGACGAGGATTGTAGGATCCTCCAAGAGGACTTAAACAGGCTGCAGAGATGGTCAGGGAAATGGCTACTGAAGTTTAACACCAGTAAATGTAAAGTTATGGAAATGGGATCAGGTGACAGGAGACCAAAGGGACAGTACACAATGAAGGGGAACAGCCTACCTGTAACGATTCGAGAAAGAGACCTGGGAGTGGATGTGACACATAATCTAACTCCTGAGGCACATATAAATAGGATAACGACAGCAGCGTACTCTATACTCGCGAATATTAGAACTTCATTCAGCAACCTAAATGAGGAGGCTTTTAGGGCGCTTTATACTGCCTACGTGAGACCCGTCTTAGAGTATGCCGCGCCATCACGGAGCCCCCACCTGAAGAAACATAAAGAAACTGGAGAAGGTTCAGAGGTTTGCGACGAGGCTTGTCCCAGAGTTACGAAGGATGGGATATGAAGAGCGGCTGAAGGAACGGAACCTTACGACACTAGAGAAAAGAAGGGAGAGAGGAGATATGATAGGGACATATAAAATACTCAGGGGAATTGACAAAGTGGAAATAGATGAAATGTTCACACGTAATAATAACAGAACGAGGGGACATGGGTGGTAACTGGAAACTCAGATGAGTCACAGAGATGTTAGGAAGTTTTCTTTTAGCGTGAGAGTAGTGGAAAAATGGAATGCACTTGGGGAACAGGTTGTGGAAGCAAATACTATTCATACTTTTAAAACTAGGTATGATAGGGAAATGGGACAGGAGTCATTGCTGTAAACAACCGATAGCTGGAAAGGCGGGATCCAAGAGTCAATGCTCGATCCTGCAAGCACATATAGGTGAGTACATATAGGTGAGTACACACACACACACACACACACACACACACACATACAAGAAAGGGGATAGACAGGAGGCACTGAACTACAGGCCAGTGTCCCTAACCTGCATACCATGCAAGCTGATGGAGAAGATTGTGCGAAAAAAACTAGTGGAGCATCTGGAGCGAAGGAACTTTGTAACACAGCATCAACATGGGTTCAGGGATGGCAGGTCCTGCCTCACAGGGTTACTTGAATTCTACGACCAGACAACAAAAATAAGGCAAGAAAGAGAAGGGTGGGCAGACTGCATATTTTTGGATTGTCAGAAAGCCTTTGATACAGTGCCACACAAGAGGCTAGTGCGAAAGTTGGAGATGCAGGCTGGAGTGAGAGGGAAGGTACTCCGGTGGATAGAGGAATACCTAAGCAACAGGAGACAACGAGTCTGTGTGAGGGGTGAGGTCTCAGATTGGCGAGACGTCACAAGTGGAGTCCCGCAGGGGTCAGTCCTTGGACCTATACTGTTTCTGGTATATGTAAATGATCTCCCAGAGGGTATAGATTCGTTCCTCTCAATGTTTGCCGACGATGCAAAAATTATGAGGAGGATTGAAACAGAGGATGATAGTAGGAGGCTACAAGATGACCTGGATAGACTGAGTGAATGGTCCAACAAATGGCTGTTGAAGTTCAACCCGAGTAAATGCAAAGTAATGAAACTAGGCAGTGGAAACAGGAGGCCAGGCACAGGATACAGAATAGGAGATGAAGTACTTAATGAAACAGACAGAGAGAAAGATCTAGGAGTTGATATCACACCAAACCTGTCTCCTGAAGCCCACATAAAGAGAATAACGTCTGCGGCATATGCGAGGCTGGCTAACATCATAACGGCGTTCAGGAACCTGTGTAAGGAATCATTCAGAATCTTGTACACCACATATGTAAGACCAATCCTGGAGTATGCGGCCCCAGCATGGAGCCCGTACCTTGTCGAGCACAAGACGAAGCTGGAAAAAGTCCAAAGGTATGCTACTAGACTAGTCCCAGAACTAAGAGGCATGAGTTATGAGGAAAGGCTGCGGGAAATGCACCTCACGACACTGGAAGACAGAAGAGTAAGGGGGGACATGATCACAACCTACAAAATCCTCAGGGGAATCGACCGGGTAAACAAGGACGAACTTTTCAACACTGGTGGGACGCGAACAAGGGGACACAGGTGGAAGCTGAGTACCCAAATGAGCCACAGAGACGTTAGAAAGAACTTTTTCAGTGTCAGAGTAGTTAGCAAATGGAATGCATTAGGAAGTGATGTGGTGGAGGCTGACTCCATTCACAGTTTCAAATGTAGATATGATAGAGCCCAATAGGCTCAGGAATCTGTACACCAGTTGATTGACGGTTGAGAGGCGGGACCAAAGAGCCAGAGCTCAACCCCCGCAAGCACAATTAGGTGAGTACACACACACACACACACACACACACACACACACACACACACACACACACACACACACACACACACACACACGGGATATTTACGTACCAGTGAGCCCAAAACATAGTTTTTGGTCATATGAAAGGTACAGCAACACAGTGATAACGCAACATAGTGAATTCTTATAACGTTTGATAAGAAAAAAAATTGTAAAAGAACGAGATTGTGGCAAGACGGTGGCACCAGAGGCCGCGAAGGGAAGAGTTTTGGACCACGACGTGGGAGGACCGGGCCGTGGGAGGACGTCAACAACAATATCGGACATCGCTTCATAAATCACCTAATTGTGCTGTGGGATGCTTACTCGGAGGTGAGTGCCTCTCAAAGTCAGTCATATAAGGTGTACAGTGTTTTTTTTTTTTTTTTTATATAGTAATTAGCTTTGAACATAAGTAATTAAAATACGAAAAAGTAGCTCAAGAGCCTCAGCTTGGTACCAGCTTCTCACACCTGTGTGTGACATTACACCGCCACTGACTAGACCTACCCCCCCCCTCCTCCTCACCACAACAAGCCAGTGTAAACACACACACATGCACGCATGCACACACTGGTGACCGCTCACCCTCACTCACCCACCCTCACCCCTCACGTTCCCACGCCTTACAGTACCCCAAGACACCCCCTACCCCTCCCCCTATACACAAACACCCCCGCACTCAACACACACACACACACACACACATACAAACACACACACACACACACACACACACACACACACACACACACACACACGCAAATAGAATGGTAGACGGTTGGAACAAGTTAAGTGAGAAGGTGGTGGAGGCCAAGACCGTCAGTAGTTTCAAAGCGTTATATGACAAAGAGTGCTGGGAAGACGGGACACCACGAGCGTAGCTCTCATCCTGTAACTACACTTAGGTAATCACTTAGGTAATTACACACACACACACACACACACACGCACACGCACACGCACACACACACACACACACATACAAACACACACACACACACACACACACACACACACACACACACACACACACACACACACACGCGCGCGCACACACACACACACGCACACACGCACACGCACACAGGGGCCTCGTAGCCTGGTGGATAGCGCGCAGGACTCGTAATTCTGTGGCGCGGGTTCGATTCCCGCACGAGGCAGAAACAAATGGGCAAAGTTTCTTTCACCCTAAGTGCCCCTGTTACCTAGCAGTAAATAGGTACCTGGGAGTTAGTCAGCTGTCACGGGCTGCTTCCTGGGGTGTGTGTGTGTGTGGTGTGGAAAAAAAAAAAGTAGTTAGTAAACAGTTGATTGACAGTTGAGAGGCGGGCCGAAAGAGCAAAGCTCAACCCCCGCAAAAACACAACTAGTAAACACAACTAGTAAACACACACACAATCTCTCTCTGTACCCTCCCGCACTAACCCACCCCCACACACCCTCTCCATCCCCCTCCCTCACTTCCACCTTCCACCTCTCCCCATATACTCACACACCTCCTCTCTCTCTCTCTCTCTCTCTCTCTCTCCCCCTCTCTCTCTCCCCCCCCCCTCTCTCTCTCTCTCTCTCTCTCTCTCTCTCTCTCTCTCTCTCTCTCTCTCTCTCTCTCTCTCTCTCTCTCTCTCTCTCTCTCTCTCTCTCTCTCTCTCTCCCTCCCCCTTTCTCTCTCTCTCTCTCGCTCCCCCTTTCTCTCCCTCTCCCCCTCTCTCTCCCTCTCCCCCTCTCTCTCACTCTCCCCCTCTCCCTCCCTCTCCCCCTCTCTCTCCCTCTCCCCCTCTCTCTCCCTCTCTCTCCCTCTCCCCCTCTCTCTCCCTCCCCCCTCTCTCTCCCTCCCCCCTCTCTCTCTCCCCCCCTCTCTCTCCCCCTCCCCCCTCTCTCTCCCCCTCCCCCCTCTCTCTCCCCCTCCCCCCTCTCTCTCCCCCTCCCCCCTCTCTCTCCCCCTCCCCCTCTCTCTCTCCCCCTCCCCCTCTCTCTCTCTCCCCCCCTCTCTCTCTCCCCCTCCCCCTCTCTCTCCCTCACCCCCTCTCTCCCTCCCCTCTCTCTCTCCCTCCCCTCTCTCTCTCCCTCCCCTCTCTCGCTCCCACCCCTCTCTCTCTTCCTCCCCTTCTCTCTCTTCCTCCCCCCCTCTCTCTCCCTCCCCTCTCTCGCTCCCACCCCTCTCTCTCTTCCTCCCCCTCTCTCTCTTCCTCCCCCCCTCTCTTTCCCTCCCCTCTCTCGCCCCCACCCCTCTCTCTCTTCCTCCCCCTCTCTCTCTTCCTCCCCCCCTCTCTCTCCCTCCCCCCCTCTCTCTCTCTGTGTCTGTCTGTCTCTCTCTCTCTCTCTCTCTCTCTCTCTCTCTCTCTCTCTCTCTCTCTCTCTCACACACACACACACACACTCATAGGGAAATCATGGAAGGGAGACGAACTCTGACTGCCAAACGCAGGAAATTCACAACTGGAACAAACACAGAGGATGGGATGGAACAGGAAGCCTGGATGAAGGAAGTACTCCAGCAAATGCAGAATGAATTCAGTGAAGGACTGAGGGTAATGAGGGAGACAGTAGCCAACCTGCAAGATGATTTAAGGGCAGCAAAGGAGGAGATAAGATACCTAAAGGAGACTCTTCCACAATACCAGGCGCAAACCGTACCCCAGGGAGATGGGAATGCTACTGTGGAGGGGACCACCACAACCCAGATCTCATTTGCTGAAATGCTTAAAAAGAGCCCTGAAGCTAGGTCTGCGGTTAAGGAAGTTGCCATGGAAGTGGCTTCCTCTCAGGAATCAGCTAGATGTACTAGCCGGCTGATAGAGAGAAATAGAGCAGTAGTAGTAGCAGGCATTGAAGAACAAACAGGGACCAGACCAAAGGAGCGGAGAGACAAGGACAAAAACATGATTAAAGAGATCCTTAAAGAGGTAAGGATGGAGGGAGCTGAGCGAAATGTTGAAAAGGTTTTCAGGCTTGGAAAGTACAACAAGGACAGAGACCGAATGATAAAGGTGGTTTTCATGAGCGAAATCGCGAAAGAGGAACTGCTAGCAAGGAAGTGTTGTCTAAAAGGTGTAGAGAAGTTCAAGAAAATATTCCTGCAGAGGGATATGACAAGGGAAGAGAGAATACGGACAGCAGACGCGAGGAAGGAGCGCAGGGAGAGAGAAGGAAATCAGAGTACCACAACCCAGAACCCTACAATCCCAGAGGGAAGTGGAGAACCCTCCTCAAACAGTGCAACAGCCACAGGGATTGGGGCACCACCCCCAAATTCTACCCAACAGACACCCAACCTGCCCCATCCCCTGTCAGCCCCCCACTAAGTACCCACCTAGGGCACCCTCCCCCCACCCACCCCCCTCCCCCCACTCACCCCCCTTCTCCCCCTCACCCCTCTCCCCAGGACCTCCCTTCTCCCCCATCCCCCATGCCCTCCCTTCTCCCACATGCCTTCCCGTCTCTCCCACCCCCATGCCCTCCCTTCTCCCCCTCCCCCCTAAGCCCCCCACTCTCCCCCACCCCACCTAAGTCTTCCCCTCTCCCCCACTCCCCTAAACCCTCCCCTCTTCCTCACCCACCTCAGCCCTCCCTTTTCCCCCACGCCCCCCAAGCCCTCCACCCTTTTCTCTCCCCCCAAGCCCCCCCATCTCCCCTATCCCCCACAGCCTCTCCTCCCCCCATGCTTCCCCAACCCTCCCTCTCTTACCCACCCCCTGTACCCTCCCCCTCTTATCCACCCCCTGTACCCTCCCCCTCTTATCCACCCCCTGTACCCTCCCCCTCTTATCCACCCCCTGTACCCTCCCCCTCTCCCCCACCACCCCAAGCCCTCCCTCCTCCACCAATCCCCCCGTGCCAGATCCCCCCAGCTCCCACTCACCCCAGATCCCAAAGGTCCCCCCCAGAAAAGAAGCAGAAGAGAGTCAGTTTCAGGGTGATGTACTCGAACATAGATGGGATCACAAGCAAGACAAGTGAACTAAGGGAAAGAGCACAAGAAGTTAACCCAGATGTAATCGGACTCACTGAAACAAAACTCTCTGGAATCATAACGAATGCCGTGTTTCCCCAGGAGTATACAGTAATAAGGAAAGAGAGGGAAGGTAGAGGAGGAGGCGGAGTGGCCCTACTCATGAGAAGGGAATGGAGTTTTAAGGAGATGACCATCCCGGGCTGTGAGGAGTTCAGAGACTACATAGCAGGCACCATAACAATGGGAGGACCAAGAATAGTAGTAGCAGTAATATACAACCCTCCACCAAATGACAGGAGACCCAGTCAAGAGTATGAAAACAACAACAAGGCAGTTAACACTATAATTGAGAGGGCAGCCTCTGCTGCCTGTAGAAATAGATCCCACCTGCTCATCATGGGCGACTTCAATCACGGAAAGATTGACTGGGAGAACAAGGAACCGCATGGAGGCGAGGATACGTGGAGAGCCAAACTATTGGAGGTGGTGACAAGCAACTTTTTAACGCAGCATGTCGGAGAACCCACAAGGATGAGAGGCAATGACGAACCAGCGAGACTCGACCTAGTCTTCACTCTGAACGACTCCGACATAAGAGAAATCGGTTTTGAGGACCCAGTAGGAATGAGCGACCACAGTGTACTGGTGTTTGAGTACTTGATTGAAGAAGGGTTATTGAACTCGAGGAGGGATACCGAAACCAAAAGGTTAGCATACCGAAAGGGAAACTATGAGGGGATAAGAAAATTCCTAACAGATATAGCATGGGAAACAGAGCTCAGGGGAAAGACGGCCCAAGATATGATGGATTACATCACGCAGAAGTGCAAGGACGCAGCAAACAAGTTTGTCCCAGTCCAAAAGGAAAACAGAGAAATGAAGATGAGAAACCCATGGTTTAATCAAAGATGTAGGCTAGCTAAGCAGCAAAGTAAAAGGGCATGGAGAAACTATAGGAATAACAGGACACTGGAGAGCAGAGAAAGATACCAGAATGCCAGGAATGAATATGTCAGGATGAGAAGAGAGGCAGAAAGACAATACGAAAATGACATCGCAAGCAAGGCAAAGACTCAGCCTAAATTGTTGCATAGCCACATTAGGAGAAAAACAACAGTAAAGGAACAGGTTATGAGATTAAGGATAGGGGCGGAAGGATTCACTACAAATGACAAGGAAGTGTGTGAGGAATTGAATAAGAAATTCCAGGAGGTCTTCACCTTAGAACAAGGAGAAATTCCAGAGGTAAGTGAGGGAATAGCTAACCAGGAACCACTGGAAGAGTTTGAGATTACCAGTGGGGAAGTAAGGAAGTGTTTACTAGAGTTGGACGTGACGAAAGCTATAGGCCCAGATGGAATCTCCCCTTGGGTTCTAAAGGAAGGAGCAAGAGAACTGAGCCTACCACTCTCCATAGTGTATAACAAATCACTGGCAACAGGGGAACTGCCAGATACTTGGAAAGCAGCTAACGTAGTCCCGATATACAAGAAAGGGGATAGACAGGAGGCACTGAACTACAGGCCAGTGTCCCTAACCTGCATACCATGCAAGCTGATGGAGAAGATTGTGCGAAAAAAACTAGTGGAGCATCTGGAGCGAAGGAACTTTGTAACACAGCATCAACATGGGTTCAGGGATGGCAGGTCCTGCCTCACAGGGTTACTTGAATTCTACGACCAGGCAACAAAAATAAGGCAAGAAAGAGAAGGGTGGGCAGACTGCATATTTTTGGATTGTCAGAAAGCCTTTGATACAGTGCCACACAAGAGGCTAGTGCGAAAGTTGGAGATGCAGGCTGGAGTGAGAGGGAAGGTACTCCGGTGGATAGAGGAATACCTAAGCAACAGGAGACAACGAGTCTGTGTGAGGGGTGAGGTCTCAGATTGGCGAGACGTCACAAGTGGAGTCCCGCAGGGGTCAGTCCTTGGACCTATACTGTTTCTGGTATATGTAAATGATCTCCCAGAGGGTATAGATTCGTTCCTCTCAATGTTTGCCGACGATGCAAAAATTATGAGGAGGATTGAAACAGAGGATGATAGTAGGAGGCTACAAGATGACCTGGATAGACTGAGTGAATGGTCCAACAAATGGCTGTTGAAGTTCAACCCGAGTAAATGCAAAGTAATGAAACTAGGCAGTGGAAACAGGAGGCCAGGCACAGGATACAGAATAGGAGATGAAGTACTTAATGAAACAGACAGAGAGAAAGATCTAGGAGTTGATATCACACCAAACCTGTCTCCTGAAGCCCACATAAAGAGAATAACGTCTGCGGCATATGCGAGGCTGGCTAACATCAGAACGGCGTTCAGGAACCTGTGTAAGGAATCATTCAGAATCTTGTACACCACATATGTAAGACCAATCCTGGAGTATGCGGCCCCAGCATGGAGCCCGTACCTTGTCAAGCACAAGACGAAGCTGGAAAAAGTCCAAAGGTATGCTACTAGACTAGTCCCAGAACTAAGAGGCATGAGTTATGAGGAAAGGCTGCGGGAAATGCACCTCACGACACTGGAAGACAGAAGAGTAAGGGGGGACATGATCACAACCTACAAAATCCTCAGGGGAATCGACCGGGTAAACAAGGATGAACTTTTCAACACTGGTGGGACGCGAACAAGGGGACACAGGTGGAAGCTGAGTACCCAAATGAGCCACAGAGACGTTAGAAAGAACTTTTTCAGTGTCAGAGTAGTTAGCAAATGGAATGCATTAGGAAGTGATGTGGTGGAGGCTGACTCCATACACAGTTTCAAATGTAGATATGATAGAGCCCAATAGGCTCAGGAATCTGTACACCAGTTGATTAACGGTTGAGTGGCGGGACCAAAGAGCCAGAGCTCAACCCCCGCAAGCACAATTAGGGGAGTACAATTAGGTGAGTACACACACAGATTCTCTCTGTGTGTGGGATCCAAGAGTCAATGCTCGATCCTGCAGACACAACTAGGTGAGTACACACACACACAGGTCAAGCGGGATGGTAAGACAAGAGAACAAAGCTGGAGGAGAGGAACTGGACGATTCACACATGGAGATGATTGCTAAGGCATGGAAAGAAATCAGTGGAGAATTGAAGGACCTGAGGGAAACTATATGTAAGCTGCAGATAGAACTAAGTGCAGCAGAAGAAGAGATAAAAAGCCTGAAAACAGGCTCTCCTCAGACTCTGGCTCAGGCAACCAAACCCCTGGTACCAGGAGATGTAGCAATGGCAGGGACCCCTACAATTGGTCCAACCTTTGCTGAAATTCTGAAGAGCCCAGGAGCAATGTCCACAGTCAAGGAAGTTGTAATGAAAGCAGTAATCTCACAGGAAGCAGCTAGATGCACAAGCCAGCGAATGGAATGGAGAATGTGAAGGAACACAAATGTGAATGGAGGTGTGAAGGAACAAAAGGGTTCCACAAGGGAGGAATCGAGACTAAAGACAAAGCTGCAGTGGCAGGGATATTAAAGGAGACAGGAATGGAAGGGGCTGAGCGAGACATAGAACAGTTTTTCCGGATTGGCCAGTACAACAGAGTCAAAAAGAGATTGATCAAGGTAGTGTTCAAGAGTGAGGTCATTAAAGAGAACATCCTTGTAAAGAAGAGCAAACTGAGGTATGCAAGGAATTACAAAGAGGTATATGTTCAGAGGGACATGACCAGAGACGAGATAGTAAGGGCAGCAGAGGCAAGGAAAAGGCGCAGAGAGAGGGAAGGGAACCTAGGGAACCTCAGCCTCCAACCCAGCAATCCCAGAGGGAAGTGGGAACCCCAATCCAGCAACTCAGGAACCCCAGAGGGGAATGCAACACCCCAGACCACCACCCAATAGGGCCCCACCTATCCCCCAGCACGAACCCTTCCTTTCCCCTGCACATTGCCCATCATAAAACCCAAATCCTCCCTCTCCCCTTACCCCAAGTATCCCCTGCTTTCCTAGCCCGGTGGACTTCTTCCTGCCCCAAGCAGGCCCAGGCGAGACCTAAGCCCTCCATCCCCCACTCCACCTCCCCCCAAACCCCTGTCAACTACACCGCAGGAGGGCGTGCCCTCTCCCCAAGAAATCCCTGCCCCCTCTCTCCCAGGACTTCTTCCTGCCCCAAGCAAGCCTGAATAAGACCTAAGCCCTCCATCCCCCACTACACCTCCCCCTGAACCCCTGACAACTACCTCACATGAGGATGAGCCTGCCCAAGTAGCAATGACCATGGAACAACTTCCTACACTTGTGGGGAGTGAGGGTGAAATTGGATAAAAGAAAGTGAACTTCAAGGTAATGTACTCAAACATTGATGGGATTACCAATAAAGCAAGTGAACTGGCAGAAAGGGCACAAGAAGAAAACCCTGATGTAATAAGACTCACGGAAACAAAATTGTCAGGAGTCATAACAGATGCTGTGTTTCCAAAGGACTACTATATAGTGCGGAAAGAGAGGGAAGGGAGAGAAGGTGGAGGAGTGGCCCCTGCTGATAAGGAAGAACTGGAGTTTTGATGAGATGGAAATTCCGGATTGTGACGGATTCAGAGATTACATAACAGGAACTATAACAATGGGTGGACCTAAGATAATAGTGACAGTCATTTACAACCCTCCCTTAAATGACAGAAGACCTAGACAGGAGTTTGATAGAAACAACATGGCAATCATTAATATAATAGAGAGAGCAGCTTCAGTTGCCTGCAGAAATGGCTCAAAACTCTTAATAATGTGCGATTTCAACCATGGAAAGATCCAGTGGGAAAATGGGGACCCACATAGTGGTGCAGATACGTGGAGAGCTAAACTCTTGAAAGTGGCAACAAGGAACTTTCTGAGCCAGCATGTCAAGGAACCCACAAGAATGAGAGGCAATGATGAACCAGCTAGACTTGAATTGATATTCACCCTGAATGAATCAGAAATAAGGGAAGTCAAAGTTGAAGCCCCCATAGGAATGAGTGACCACAGTGTACTGACTTTTGAGTTCTTGGTGGAGGTAGGGATAACCTATCCATGGATGGGATCAGAGGGAAAAAGACTAAATTACCGAAGAGGAAAATATGACGAGATGAGGAACTTCCTCAGGGGAATACCATGGGAAACAAAACTTAGAGACAAGAATGTGCAGGACATGATGGATTTTGTCACCCAGAAGTGCCAGGAAGCTGCAGATAGGTTTATCCCCGTCCAACAGGAGAAAAACGAAAAACAACAGAAAAACCCATGGATCAATCAGGAATGCAAGGTAGCGAAGCAACTGAGTAAAAGAACATGGAGAAACTACAGAAATAACAGAACCCGGAGAGAAGGGAGAGATACCATATGGCCAGAAATGAGTACGTCATAGTGAGGAGGGAAGCAGAGAGACAGTTTGAAAA
>NC_091224.1:10380423-10392923 GCF_040958095.1 Procambarus clarkii | reverse complement strand
GTTGCCTGGATCTGTGTATCCAATTAATTCTCCTGTTAAAATAGAAGTTGTTGTAACTATGTGCAACATAGTATAAAGAGCGCCGTTCTAAGCAATTAGACAGTAGATCTTTGTACTAGTCATTTGATAGAGTTGGAAAAAAAATTAAAAACAAACTTAAATATTACTAGGCCTAGTATAGCATACATATGCACTATATTAAGCCTCAAATAACGTGTATTAGGCCTAGGAAGGTTAGGTTAGTTTAGTTTGTTTTTGCAACATTAGTAGCAAATAGTTTTCTGGTTTGTCTAATTCAATAGTGCCGATTTTTACTTTCTAGTTTCGTTGTACATCGGTATATATATTATAGCCCTCCCCGTTAATATAAATCCTACCAAAACAGGAGGATGGGCTGGTCTATCTGCCTCCCATATGTCCCTCTGTCAGTCTTTCTGTCTATTTATGTATAAATCCATCGACAAATTCACTCTCCATCTATTTATACATAATCCATCTATTTATACACTATCCATCAATTTACACACTGTCATTCTATTTACCCATCTATCGATATATCTATCCATCTCTTTGTCAATTTTTTTATTGATCTATCCCTGTCTCCCCTCCCTCGTCCTCCCCCTCTTGCCTCGTCCTTTCCCCTTAAGAAGCCCTGAAACAAATTGACAAATGTATGCGTCTCAGATGTTTTACTTTTCCTTCTTTTCCTTTTTCCATTATATTTTCTTAGAAGTAACAACTCTACGTTAATCACTCACCATTTTCACTATTTTCTGATGAAAGACTAAATACAGTTGGTCTACTGGTGTTTTAGATTAATATTATTTTTAACACATTATACTTAGGCCTACTCCGAGCATCAAATGTCTGTCCTGTACCCCTGGCCAATCCTCCCTACAAATTTGGGTGAGACTAGCCCCAGGCGTCTGACGTCCAACTTTGGACAGACAAGAAGAGTTTCTCTCTAATAGGTATAAGAGAGATACTATAACAGATGACGCATCCGCGGTGCCCGAAACGATCCGGTGGCCAAGTCTCTTCCATACTCCCCTCATTTCTTCCAGTAAACACACAAACACTCTCCCTGTCTCTCTCTCTCTCTCTCTTCACAAACACCCTTCCTGTCTCTCTCTTCACAAACACCCTTCCTGTCTCTCTCTTCACAAACACCCTTCCTGTCTCTCTCTCTTCACAAACACCCTTCCTGTCTCTCTCTCTTCACAAACACCCTTCCTGTCTCTCTCTTCACAAACAACCTTCCTGTCTCTCTCTCTTCACAAACACCCTTCCTGTCTCTCTCTCTTCACAAACACCCTTCCTGTCTCTCTCTTCACAAACACCCTTCCTGTCTCTCTCTCTTCACAAACAACCTTCCTGTCTCTCTGTCTTCACAAACACCCTTCCTGTCTCTCTCTCTTCACAAACACCCTTCCTGTCTCTCTCTTCACAAACAACCTTCCTGTCTCTCTCTCTTCACAAACACCCTTCCTGTCTCTCTCTCTTCACAAACACCCTTCCTGTCTCTCTCTTCACAAACACCCTTCCTGTCTCTCTCTCTTCACAAACACCCTTCCTGTCTCTCTCTTCACAAACACCCTTCCTGTCTCTCTCTCTTCACAAACACCCTCCCTGTCTCTCTTTGCACACACACGCGCTCTGCCCCCACCCCATCTCTGCCCTCTCTGAACAATTACGCCCTTGCTCTGTCTTCTACTTCCATGCCTGCTCTATCCACTCCCGAGTCTCCTCTCGCCCACCTCATACACTCATCTCTCCCGTCAATATAATCAAAAGGCTGCGCACAGAATGCAAATTTGTCATATGACAAATTTGTATGCTTTGAAAATTAATATCCGAAGACAGCAGACAAACAAAGATATTTTCTTTTATAGATACAGATAATGATTAAAATATAAGTAAAATGAATAATCAAACACTATGAATTAATCATTATTATGAAACACTTGTCCACACCATTGTGGTGGGAAAGATGGCAACAATAGCACGGTTGTGTTGGGAACTGTACACACCTGTCTGTCCTGTCATTACTGCATTTTGTCATTGTTATTCAAACCAAAACCGATCAGGGCTGTTGGGGCTAAACCTTCAATATGACCGACTTCAGATTTGATAGCGTCCTGTGGAAATACAGCGATGCGTACACTACATCAGGATTAGATATCCATATGTGTGTGTGTGTGTGTGTGTGTGTGTGTGTGTGTGTATTTACCTAATTGTACTTACCTAATTGTGCTTGCAGGGGTTGAGCTCTGGCTCTTTGGTCCCGCCTCTCAACCGTCAATCAACAGGTGTACAGGTTCCTGAGCCTATTGGGCTCTATCATATCTACACTTGAAGCTGTGTATGGAGACAGCCTCCACCACATCACTACTATGCATTCCATTTGTCTACTACTCTGACACTGAAAAAATTCTTTCTAACGTCTCTATGGCTCATTTGGGCACTCAATTTCCAGCCGTGTCTCTAGTGCGTGTGCCCCTTGTGTTAAAAAGTCTGTCTTTATCTGCCCTATCAATTCCTCTGAGAATCTTGTATGTGGTGATCATGTTCCCTCTAACTCTTCTGTCTACCAGTTACGTGAGGTTTAATTCCCGTAGTCTCTCCTCGTAGCTCATACCCCTCAGTTCTGGTACTAGTCTGGTGACAAACCTTTGAACCTTTTCCAGTTTAGTCTTATGCTTGACTAGATATGGACTCCATGCTGGAGCCGCATACTCCAGGATTGGTCTGACATATGTGGTATATAATGTTCTTAAAGATTCCTTACATAAGTTTCTAAAGGCCGTTTTTATGTTAGCCAACCTGGCATATGCCGCTGATGTTATCCTCCTGATATGAGCTTTAGGGGAGAGGTCTGGCGTGATGTCAACCCCCAGGTCTTTCTCTCTCTCTGACTCTTGCAGGATTTCATCTCCCAAATGATACCTTGTATCTGGTCTCCAG
This sequence comes from Procambarus clarkii, assembly GCF_040958095.1. NCBI lineage: Eukaryota > Metazoa > Arthropoda > Malacostraca > Decapoda > Cambaridae > Procambarus > Procambarus clarkii. Next base: position 10,389,959 of record NC_091224.1, on the reverse strand, counting down.
CTCCCTACTCCTATCTTCATTACATTACATTTGCTTGGGTTAAACTCTAACAACCATTTGTTCGACCATTCCTGCAGCTTGTCCAGGTCTTCTTGACGCCTCAAGCTGTCCTCCTCTGTCCTAATCCTTCTCATAATTTTGGCGTTGTCATCAAACATTGAGAGGAATGAGTCTATACCCTCTGGGAGATCATTTATGTATATCAGAAACAGGATTGGTCCGAGTACAGAGCCCTGTGGGACTCCACTGGTGACTTCACGCCAATCTGAGGTCTCACCCCTCACTGTAAGTCTCTGCTTCCTATTGCTTAGGTACTCCCTTATCTACTGGAGCGCCCCACCAGTTACTCCTGCCTGTTTCTCCAGCTTATGCATCAGCCTTTTATAGGGTACTGTATCAAAGGCTTTCCGACAGTCCAAAAAAATGCAGTCCGCCCATCCTTCTCTTTCTTGCTTAATCTTTGTCACCTGATCATAGAATTCTATTAAGCCTGTTAGGCAAGATTTACCCTCCCTGAACCCATGTTGATTTGTTGTCACAAAGTCCCTTCTCTCCAGATGTGTTACTTGTTTTTTCTCACGGTCTTCTCCATCACCTTGCATGGTATAGAAGTTAAGGACACTGGCCTGTAGTTCAGTGCCACTTGTCTGTCGCCCTTTTTGTATATTGGGACTACATTAGCCGTTTTCCATATTTCTGGTAGGTCTACCGTTTCCAGAGACCTACTATACACTATGGAGAGTGGGAAACAGTGCTCCTTCACACTCTTTCAATACCCATGGGGAGATTCCATCCGGCCCAACAGCCTTTCTCACGTCCAGCTCCAATAGGTGCCTCTTGACCTCATCTTTTGTAATTTCGAAGCCTTCCAAGGTCGCCTGGTTTGCTGCCACCTCTCCTAGCGCCGTGACCTCTCCTTGTTCTAATCTAAAGACCTCCTGGAACCTTTTGTTAAGTTCTTCACACACCTCTTTATCATTCTCTGTGTACCTATCCTCACCCGTTCTAAGTTTCATTACCTGTTCCTTCACTGTTGTTTTCCTCCTGATGTGACTGTGTAGTAGCTTTGATTCGGTCTTGGCTTTATTAGCTATTTCATTTTCATACCTTTCATCAGCTGCTCTTCTCACACTAATATACTCGTTCCTGGTTCTCTGGTATATCACTCTACTTTCTGGTGTTCTGTTATTACGGAAGTTCCTCCATGTCCTCTTGTTCAGCTCTTATGCTTTCATACATTCCCTATTAAACCACGGATTCTTCTTTTGCTTCTCTGTTTTTTCCTGTCGGGCTGGGACAAACCTGCTTACAGCCTCCTGACATTTTTGGGCGACATAGTCCATCATGTCTTGTACGGACTTAGTTTTGAGTTTTGAGTCCCATGGTATGTCCCTTAGCAATTTATTCATTTCCTCATAGTTTCCCTTTCGGTACGCCAGCCCTTTGTTTCCCAGTTCTTTTTTGTGGTAGATAATTCCTAGCTCAACCAGGCACTCAAAGCTCAATATACTATGATCACGCATTCCCAAGGGTGCTTCCAACTTAACTTCCCTTATATCCGATTCATTTAGGGTAAATCGTGTGTGTGTGCTTGTTTGTGTGTACTCACCTCACCTAGTTGTACTCACCTAGTTGTGCTTGCGGGGTTTGAGCTTTGGCTCTTTGGTCCCGCCTCTCAACCATCAATAAACGGGTGTACATATTCTTGAGCCTACTGGGCTCTATCATATCTACACTTGAAACTGTGTATGGAGTCAGTCACCACCACATCACTGTCTAACGCATTCCACCTGTTAATTACTCTGACACTGAAAACGTCCTTTCTAACGTCCCTGTGGCTCAACTGGGTACTCAGTCTCTACCTGTGTCCACTTGTTCACGTACCACCCGTGTTAAACTGTTTATCCTTGTCTACCCTATCAAATCTTTTGAGAATTTTGTAGGTAGTGATCATGTCTCCCCTAACTCTTCTAACTTCCAGTGTCGTGAGGTACATTTCACGCAGCTTTTCCTCGTAACTCATGCCTCCTAGTTCTGGGACTAGCCTAGTGGCACACCTCAGAACTTTTTCCAGCTTCGTCTTGTGCTTGACAAGGTACGGGCTCCATACTGGGGCCGCATATTCCAGGATTGGTCTTACATATGTGGTATACAAGGTTCTGAATTATTCCTTACACAGGTTCTTGAAGGCTGTTCTGATATTAGTCAGCCTCGCATATGCTGCAGATGTAATTTTTTTATGTGGTGTTCAGGAGACAGGTTTAGTGTTATATCAACTCCTAGATCTTTCTCTCTGTCCGTTTCATGCAGTACGTCATCTCCTATTCTGTATTTTGTGTTTGGCCTCCTGTTTCCACCGCTTAGTTTCATTACCGTGCATTTATTCGGGTTGATCTTTAGTAGCCATTTGTCATCTTGTAGCCTCCTACTATCATCCTCTGTTTTAATCCTCCTCATAATTTCTGCATCATCAGCAAACAATGAGAAGAACGATTCTATACCCTCTGGGAGATCATTTACATATATCAGAAATAGTATAGGTCCAAGGAGTGAACCCAGCGGGACTCAACCCAGCTGATGATGTCTCGGTAATCTGAGACCTCACCCCTCACAGTGACTCGCTGTCTTCTGTTGCTTAGTGTTATGACCCCTACCTGGGTGCAACGAGTCTAACTTTCTGAGAGTTATTCGGCCGTCATAAAGAAATTTTTTGGATGTCCTAGAGGACGACATCTAGGATCACTGCAGCTGAGTGCCCTCGAGATACAAATTATGCAGTAAGCTAATATAACAGTTGTTAATGTGGTTGCTTGTGCTTGATCTTGTGCTAAGCGATCATGGCAAGTGTTTATGTACATAGTACATATATTCTATTGAGCTAATGAGCTAAAATAAGAGAGTAGAGATAAGAAAACATTCTGGAGAGAGGAGTGATACGTCTGCTCTTGCTGAAGATCAAGCGCTGACTGAGTTTGGGAGGCCAAAGCCTCGTGACCAGGGTGAGGTTTAATACCTCAGGGTGAGGTTTAATATCCAGACACGTCGCTGGACATGTTGCCAAGTGGACCCGTCCAGGATGGGGAAGGACCATCGCAGCAACTCATTAGTGTTTGAACAGATGACGGATGGAGGAGTTTTATTTTCTGTGAATATATTTAATTATGTTTTATTAGGGAGACAGTTTTATTGGCATGGTAATGGAATTGCAGGTTTGTTTGGGAAGGAGTTCGTGGAGAAACTTTGAGATTAGAGAAGAAGTTAATGGAGGAACTTTGAGACTGGAGAAGAAGTGTATGCTGAACTCTGTGGTAGAGCAGAACTCCATGGTGAGGAGTTGATTTCAAGCAGTGAAGTGGAGCTTCACATGTCTGTGTGGAATCAGGAATGAAGCGTCACTAATGTTGGATTAGGACTTCGGTGTGCAGCAGATTGGGAGACTTGCAGAAGTGCCTTTCCAAATATTTTGGAGGACCTAGAGATATAAATTGGTAGTGAGCCTTTAGGAGCAGAACAGAGGTTCAGGGTGTACCACACGAATGTATAAGGGGAGTGCTTGAATGCTTATTGGCATGTAAGACGCAGTGTAAGGTGAGAGATTGATTTCTTCTGTTGTTGGGGAATACTTATGTAGATGTTTCTGGTGTTTCAACCCCAAGCTGAGTTTCAAATACTTTTAGGGCTGAAGATACAGTATTGTTGTGACAGGATTCCAGCCCCATTTATTGAGGGAGTAGTAGTTGGTAAGCCAAGAGTTGGGCAGCTACATGATATGGATAGTTGGTGTACCCAGAATATGATATTGGAATGCTGCCGGGTTGTATCGGGTTAGTGTTGTATAATAATATTCTATTTTTTATGTCATGTATTGTGTATGTTTTCTTTCTATATTAAATGTTAGCTGGCTTTTGTCCCTGTCCTGATGAGGTTTCCCACAAAGCGGAGAGATGGAGAGGGTCACAGCTATGGACAAGGTGGCAGAAGTTACCCTGGTAATTGACAAAAGGGAGATTTAGGAGATCATTCAAAACAAGGAGTGGGGAGTTACGGCAGCTTTAGTAGGGTGTGAACACAAGACGAGGCCAGTGTTGGAGCTGCACCCCTTAATTTGTAATGCTGAACCCCTCTTCGAGATCAAGAGGCATACAGGGTGATCTCCTAGGTAAATTACAAGCACTCCAGTGTCCATTGCTGGTCGACTGATAGTAGCTGGGGTGTGGCTGCCGAGGTCGGTTGTTTGTTCGGTCAGAGAGTGATTGGGGACGCTGTCTGCCTGTACGCACGTAACAGTCCGGTGCAGAAACCAGAGCTCTGTTTTGGAGGTTTAAGTCCCCAGAAGCCGTAACCCCCTCTTGGCGGAACTTAGGTACTACCTTATCCAATGGAGTACCTTCCCTTTCACTCCTGCTTGGAACTCCGGGTTTTTCACCTGCCTCCTGTGTAGTACTGTGTCAAAGGCTAACTGGCAATCCAAAAATATGCAGTCTGCCCACCCTTCTCTTTCTTGCCTGATTCTTGTTACCTGGTCGTAAAACTGAATTAATCCAGTGAGGCAGGACTCTCCATCTCTGAACCCATGTTGATGCTGTGTTACAAAGTTCTTTCGCTCCAGACGTTTCACTAGTTTTTTTCGCACAATCTTCTCCATCAGCTTGCATGGAATGCAAGTTAGGGACACTGACCTGTAGTTCAGAGTCTCCTGCCTGTCTCCTGAGTCTCCTGCCCCCTTCTTGTTTATCAGGACTACATTAGCCTTCTTTAAAATTTTTGGCAGTTCCCCTGTTACCAGTGATTTGTTATTCACTATTGAGTGTGGCAAGCACAGTGCTTCTGCTCCTTCCTTTAGTATCCAAGGAGAGATTCCATCTGGGCCTAAGGCTTTGTTACATTCAACTCTAATAAAAGCTTCCTTACATCCCCACTGGCAATTTAAAACTCTTCTAGTGGTTCCTGGTTAACTATTCCCTCTCTTATCACTGGAACTTCTCCTCGCTCTAATGTGAAGACCTGGAATTTCTTATTCAGTTCCTCACACACTTCCTTGTCGTTTGCAGTGAATCTGTCTGCCCCTATCCTCAATTTCATTACCTGTTACGTTACTATTGTTTTTCTCCTGATGTCGCTGCCCAGCAATTTAGGTTGAGTCTTTGCCTTGCTTGCGATGTCATTTTTGTATTGCCCTTCTGTCTCTCTTCTCAACCTTACATATTCATTCCTGGCACTCTGGTATCTTTCTTTGCTTTCAAGTGTCCTGTTATTTCTATAGTTTCTCCACACCCTTTTACTTTGCTGCTTAGCTAGCCTACATTTCTAATTAAACCAAGGGTTTCTCATCTGCATTAAGTTGTTATCTTTTTGGACTGGGACAAACTTGTCTGCTGCCTCCTTACACTTCTGCATGATGTAGTCCATCATGTTTTGGGCCGTCGTTCCCCTGAGCTCTGTTTCCCATGTTATATATGTTAAGAATTTTTTTATCTTTTCATAGTTTCCCTTTCGGAATGCCAGCCATTTGTTTTCAGTTTCCCTCTTCAAGGTCACTAACAATTCTTCAACCAGATACTCAAACGTCAGTACACTGTGGTAGATCATTCTTAATGGGGCCTTGAAATCGATTTCCCTTATGTCGGAGTCATTCAGAGTGAAGACTAGGTCGAGTCTCGCTGGTTCATCGTTTCCTCTTATTCTTGTGGGTTCCCTGACATGCTGGCTTAAAATGTTTCTTGTCGCCTCCTCCAATAGTTTAGCTCTCCATGTATCCTCACCTCATGCGGTTCCTTGTTCTCCCAGTCTATCATTCTGTGATTTAAGTCTCCCATAATGAGCAGATGGGATCTATTTCGATAGACAGCAGTCGCTGCTATCTTAATTATAGTGTTAATTGCCACGTTGTTGTTGTCATACTCTTGCCTGGGTCTTCTGTCATTTGTTGGAGGATTATATATCACTTCTATTACTACTCTTGGTCCTCCTATTGTCATGGTTCTTATTATGTAGTCTCTGAGTCCCTCACAGACTGGGATAACCATCTCCTTGAAACTCCATTTCTTTCTCATTAGTAGGACCACTCTGCCTCCTCCCCTTCCTTCCCCCTCTTTCCTTTTTACAGTGTAGTCCTGGGGAAACACCGCATTCGTTATGATACCTGAGAGTTTTGTTTCTGTGAGTCCAATTACATCTGGGTTCACTTTGTGTGCTCTTTACCTTAGTTCACTTGCCTTGTTTGTAGTCCAATCTATGTTCGAGTACATCACCCTGAAACTGACTTTCTTTTGTTCTTCCTCAGTTTCTGTTAATTCCCCTGAAACAGGGAAACAGGGAGAGTCTGGGATGGGAGGGCCTAGGATGGGGGACCTGGAGGATTTGGGGTGAGCAAGAGCTGGGAGGACCTGGAGGATTTGGGGTGAGCGAGGGCTTGGAGGACCTGGGAGGACCTGAGGGAGGGCTTTGGGGGGGAGGGGACGAGAGGGCTAGGGGAGGGGGGAGAGGGGGTGCTGGGTTAGAGGGGGAGGCTTGGTGGGGTGGGTGAGAGGGGGAGGCTTGGGGCAATGTGGTAGAAGTGAAGGCTTGGGGGGGGGATCAGAAGAATGGAGGGCTTGTGGGGATGGGGAGAAGAGGGGATTGGGGGAGGCAGAAGATGAGAGAGGGCATGGAAAAGGTGGAGGGTAGGGAGAACTGAGGAAGGTGAAGAAGAAGGGAGGGCTTAGGGAGGTGGTGGAGAAAGGAGGTGGGGACAATGGAGGGCTTGGAGTGGGGATGAAGGGAGGGCATGGGGGAGAAGGGAGGTCCTGGGGGAGTGTGCTCTAGGTGGGAACCTAGAGGAGGGCTGGCATGAGTTGAGGCAGGTAGGATGTCTATTGGATGGAAGGTGGGGTGGTGCTCCTCTAACTGTAGCTATTGAACTGCTTGTGGAGGGTTCCCCACTCTCCTCTGGGATTGTAGGGTTCCAGGTTGTGGTTATCTGATTTCTTTCTTTCACCCTGTGCTCCCTCCTCATGGCTGCTGCCCTCATTCTCTTGTCCCTTGTTATATCCCTCTGCAGGAATACTTTTTGAACATCAGTACATTTGCTAGTCTGCTTTTTCTTGCTAACATGTCCTCTTTTGTGTTCTCACTCATAAATACCACCTTTATCAAACAGTCTCTGTTCTCATTGTACTTTCCTAGCCTGAAAATCTTTTCGATACTCTGCTCGGCATCGTCCCCAAACTTTGAGAGAAATGAATCGATACCCTCCGGGAGATCATATACATATATCAGAAACGAGATAGAACCGAGTACAGAGCCCTGTAGGACTCCACTGGTGACTTCACGCCAATCGGAGGTCTCACCCCTCACCATAACACTCTGCTTCCTATTGCATAGTTATTCCCTTATCCACTGGAGCATCTTACCAGCTACACATGCCTGCCTCTCCAGCTTATGTACCAGCCTCTTATGCGGTACTGTGTCAAAGGCTTTCCGACAATCCAAGAAAATGCAGTCCGCCCAGCCCTCTCTTTCTTGCTTAATCTTTGTCACCTGGTCGTAGAATTCTATTAAGCCAGTCAGGCAAGATTTACCCTCCCTGAACCCATGTTGGCGATTTGTCAAGAAGTCCCTTCTCTCCAGATGTGATACCAGGTTTTTTCTCACGATCTTCTCCATCACCTTGCATGGTATACAAGTCAAGGACACTGGCCTGTTCAGTGCCTCTTGCCTGTCGCCCTTTTTGTATATTGGGACCACATTCGCCATCTTCCATATTTCTGGTAGGTCTCCCGTCTCAAGTGACCTACTATACACTATGGAGAGTGGCAAGCAAAGTGCCTCTGTACACTCTTTCAGTATCCATGGCGAGATCCCGTATGGACCAACAGCCTTTCTAACATCCAGATCCAGCAGGTGTCTCTTGACCTCCTCTCTCGTAATTTCGAACTCTTCCAAGGCCGTCTGGTTTACTTCCCTTTCTCCTAGCACAGAGACCTCACCTTGTTCTGTTGTGAAGACCTCCTGGAACCTCTTGTTGAGTTCTTCACACACCTCTTTGTCATTCTCTGTATACCTGTCCTCGCCTGTTCTAAGTTTCACTACCTGTTCTTTCACTGTTGTTTTCCTTTTGATGTGACTGTGGAGTAGCTTTGGTTCGGTCTTGGCTTTGTTTGCTATATCATTTTCATAACTTTTCTCTGCTTCTCTTCTCACCCTGACATACTCATTCCTGGTTCTCTGATATATCTCTCTGCTTTCTGGTGTTCTGTTATTACAGAAGTTCCTCCACGCCCTTTTGTTCAGTTTCTTTGCTTCCATACATGCCCTATTATACCATGGACTCTTCTTTTGCTTCTGGGATTTTTCCTTTTGGGCCAGGATGTATCTGCTTACTGCCTCCTGACACTTTTGGGTGACATAGTCCATCATATCTTGTACAAACTTAGCTCTGAGGTCTGTGTCCCAAGGTATTTCCCTTAGGAAGCTTCTCATATCCTCATAATTTCCCTTTCGATATGCCAGCCTTTTGTTTCCTAGTTCTATTTTGGGAGAGATAATTCCTAGCTCTACTAGGTACTCAAAGTTCAATACACTGTGATCACTCATTCCCAAGGATGCTTCCATCTTGACTTCCCTTATATCCCACTCATTTAGGGTAAATATCAAATCAAGCATTGCTGGTTCATCTTCTCCTCTCATTCTTGTTGGTTCCTTGATGTGCTGGCTTAGAAAGTTTCTTGTTGCCACGTCCAGCAGCTTAGCTCTCCATGTTTATGGTCCTCCATGCGGGTCTCTGTTCTCCCAATCTATCTTTCCATGGTTGAAGTCTCACATGATTAGTTGTCCAGATCCATTCCTGCTAGCAACAGAAGCTACTCTCTCTATTACGTTAATGGTGGCCATGTTGTTTCTATCATATTCCTGTCTGGGTCTTCTGTCATTTGGTGGTGGATTATATATGACTACGACTGTAATTTTTTGCCCTCCAATTGTTATTGTACCTGTTATGTAGTCACTGAAACCTTCACATCCCTGAACAACCATATTCTCAAAATCCCAGCCTTTTCTTACCAGCAGGGCTACACCACCACCACCTCTTCCTTCTCTCTCTCTTCTCTTAACAAAATAATCCTGTGGGAACACTGCATTTGTTATGGTATTCGTTAGCTTTGTTTCTGTGAGAGCTATTATGTCTGGGTTTTCCTCTAGTTCCCATTCTCCAAGTTCATTTGCTTTATTTGTAATTCCATCTATGTTAGTGTACATTGCCTTGAGGCTCACTTTCTTCTGTCCCTTCTCAAATCTCCTCCTTGGTGAATGTTCTGCTGGTGGGGGAAGCTGTTCCATGGATGTGAGGATTTGTGAGGTGGATAACAGGGTTGCAGAAAGTACTGGAATGAGGGGTGGGGGTCAAGTGAAGGGGGAGGGAGAGGGAGGGTATGGGGTGAAAGGGGAGGGAGGACAGGAAGGAAAGGGGTGGAGAGGGGACTCGGTGGGAGGAGGGGAGGGGTAGAAGGGTGGGGATTGGCTGTGAGGGGAGGGAGATTTGAGTGGGGGCAGGGAGTGTT
>NC_091224.1:10255423-10377923 GCF_040958095.1 Procambarus clarkii | reverse complement strand
CAGGAAGTGAACAGCATATCAAGGAATTAGTTAATATCATGTGAAGACAGACCGAGGAGCAACATTAGGTAGAAAGCGACTGAATATTAGAAAGTGGGATGACTGGATAAGTGATGATGTATCTGAGGGTGAGTGATAAGGAAGTTTGTGAAAAGCAAAATCTAATTTTTCAAAAGATCTTCACATTAGAGCAAGACCAGCAACCTGAACCCAGAGGAAGCACATCCCCAGAGACTGGACTGTGTACTATGTTGGTAAGAAACCATTTCTTGATACTAGACATCACATCACCAGGTGGCTGACCTCTCATTAGGTGCCCAACCTCACATTTGGTGTCAGACCTCACACCAAGTGCCCGACCTCACATTAGTTGCCCGACCTCACATTAGGTGCCAAACCCACAATAGGTGCCTGACCTCACATTAGGTGCCCGACCTCACACCAGGTGCTCGACCTCACATCAGGTACCCGACCTCACATCAGGTGTCCGACCCCACAAGAGGTGCCCTGGAACATCAGGTGCCCGACCCCACAAGAGGTGCCCTGGAACATCAGGTGCCCGACCCCACAAGAGGTGCCCTGGCACATCAGGTGTCCGACCCCACAAGAGGTGCCCTGGCACATCAGGTGCCCTACCCCACAAAAGGTGCCCTGGAACATCAGGTGCCCGACCCCACAAGAGGTGCCCTGGAACATCAGGTGCCCGACCCCACAAGAGGTGCCCTGGCACATCAGGTGCCCGACCCCACAAGAGGTGCCCTGGCACATCAGGTGCCCGACCCCACAAAAGGTGCCCAGGAACATCAGGTGCCCGACCCCACAAAACGTGCCCTGGAACATCAGGTGCCCGACCCCACAAAAGATGCCCTGGAACATCAGGTGTCCGACCCCACAAGTGGTGCCTGGAACATCAGGTGCCCGACCCCACAAGAGGTGCCCTGGCACATCAGGTGCCCGACCCCACAAGAGGTGCCCTGGAACATCAGGTGCCCGACCCCACAAGAGGTGCCCTGGCATATCAGGTGCCCGACCCCACAAGAGGTGCCCTGGCACATCAGGTGCCCGACCCCACAAAAGGTGCCCGGAACATCAGGTGCCCGACCCCACAAAAGGTGCCCTGGAACATCAGGTGCCCGACCCCACAAAAGGCGCCCTGGAACATCAGGTGCCCGACCCCACAAGAGGTGCCCTGGAACATCAGGTGCCCGACCCCACAAAAGGTGCCCTGGAACATCAGATGTCCGACCCCACAAGAGGTGCCCTGGAACATCAGGTGCCCGACCCCACAAGAGGTGCCCTGGCACATCAGGTGCCCGACCCCACAAAAGGTGCCCTGGCACATCAGGTGCCCGACCCCACAAAAGGTGCCCTGGCACATCAGGTGCCCGACCCCACAAGTGGTGCCCTGGCACAATAGGTGCCCAGTATGGTGAAACAATCGCCAAGAAAGGTTCTGAGACTAGCTCTAGCGGACCTAATGAGTGAGGAGGATCCTACCCAGCACAGTGAGCCTCCGCACCACGTGACCAACCTCTCCTTCATGGGGATCTTGACCTGCGTGAGAACAGTCTACGAGTCACAAGAACGTGGCTGAAGATATGTTGACCAAAACACACATCAGTAAGTGGAGAACCGACGACTTTTTTTTTTTTAGATATATACAAGGGTTGTTACATTCTTGTACAGCCACTAGTACGCGTAGCGTTTCGGGCAGGTCCCTGGAATACGATCCCCGCCGCGAAGAATCGTTGTTACAACCAAGTACCCATTTTACTGTTGAGTTAACCAGAGGCAACAGTTAAGGATTTGCTCTTAGTAAATCCTCCCAGGCCAGGATACGAACCCATGACAAAGCGCTCGCGGAACGCCAGGTGAGTGTCTTACCACTACACCACGGAGACTGTGAATCGGTCAGTCCCGGATCATTATCAACTTTTGTAATGATTTGATAATGGTCCAGGACGGACCAAAAATTCGTCTTTTATCTATTTTCTAATGTGTGATCATCGTAGTCTACGAGGTACCAGTAAGGTCAGCCAGCCACACACAACAGAACGGTGTGGTACTCTCCCGACCACAATACAAAGAGCAAACCTCGTTTACAGAGAAAACGTCAAGCGTTCACACATGAAAATTCAGCTTTTATCGAGAATACGTCGAACATGCACTTAATTGACCAAGCTGATATACTGATTTTGCTCGCGGGAATGTATGAGACAACCTGTAATCTGTATTGTTTCAAGACCGGCTCGAAGCCAAAACTCTGCGTGTTTGCTGGAGATTTACCGTATTGGCAGCTGAAGAAATATGATGCTACACCGAGCATCAAGCAATGGCATCGACTTGCGCCGGACATGTTCATCTAGAGAGCTTGGATGAGAATTTGCCACGACAATGTAGCGGAAACATTAAACTGAATCCTACAAATGAAAAAAATCCCAACTTCTATGTCTGCATACTGGTAGAAACACCTAGGAGTTAAAGTGTTTCCAGGCACTGTCATCAGTACTGCGTGCCCGCTGTGGATAATGGTTGATTTTAAACAGCTGTTCTCTAGAAAATGTCATGAATAATCGTGGAGTGGCACGTTGCTCACGGACACACGAATGTTTGTAGAACAAATACGGGGTACATGTAAAAAGTGAACAAACACGAATAATAAATATAAACAAATAGTGAAATGAAACAAATATAAGAGACAACTCTTTCTCTCTTTCAGTGTGTCTTTTGTTTGCACTCAAGGCAGCAAACGACACAGCAGACCACGGGGTCCTCGCTACACATTAGACCACGGGTTCCACGCTACACATTGGACCACGGGATCCACGCTACACATCAGACCACGGGGTCCACGCTACACAGCAGACCACGGGGTCCACGCTACACATTAGACCACGGGGTCCACGCTACACATCAGACCACGGGGTCCACGCTACACAGCAGACCACGGGGTCCACGCTACACATCAGACCACGGGGTCCTCGCTACACAGCAGACCAAGGGGTCCTCGCTACACAGCAGACCAAGGGGTCCTCGCTACACAGGGGTCCACGCTACACATCAGACCACGGGGTCCACGCTACACATCAGACCACGCGGTCCACGCTACACAGCAGACCACGGGGTCCACGCTACACATCAGACCACGGGTTCCACGCTACACATTAGACCACGGGGTCCACGCTACACATCAGACCACGGGGTCCACGCTACACAGCAGACCACGGGGTCCTCGCTACACATCAGACCACGGGGTCCACGCTACACATCAGACCACGGGGGTCCACGCTACACAGCAGACCACGGGGTCCACGCTACACAGCAGACCACGGGGTCCACGCTACACATCAGACCACGGGTTCCACGCTACACATTAGACCACGGGGTCCACGCTACACATCAGACCACGGGGTCCACGGTACACAGCAGACCTTGGGGTCCTCGCTACACATCAGACCACGGGGTCCTCGCCACACATCAGACCACGGGGTCCTCGCTACACATCAGACCACGGGGTCCTCGCTACACATCAGACCACGGGGTCCACGCTACACAGCAGACCACGGGATACACGCTACACATCAGACCACGGGGTCATCGCTACACATCAGACCACGGGGTCCACGCTACACAGCAGACCACGGGGTCCACGCTACACATCAGACCACGAGGTCCTCGCTACACATCAGAACACGGGGTCCACGCTACACAGCAGACCACGGGGTCCACGCTACACATCAGACCACGGGGTCCTCGCTACACATCAGACCACGGGGTCCTCGCTAAACATCAGACCACGGGGTCCACGCTACACAGCAGACTAAGGGGTCCACGCTACACATAAGACCACATGGTCCACGCTACACATCAGACCACGGGGTCCTTGCTACACAGCAGACCACGGGTTCCACGCTACACAGCAGACCACGGGGTCCTCGCTACACAGCAGACTACGGGGTCTTTGATACACATTAGACCACGGGGTCCACGCTACACAGCAGACCTCGGGGTCCTCGCTACACAGCAGACCACGGGGTCCACGCTACACAGCAGACCACGGGGTCCATGCTACACATCAGACCACGGGGTCCTCGCTACACATCAGACCACGGGGTCCACGCTACACACAGACCACGGGGTCCTCGCTACACAGCAGACCACGGGGTCCACGCTACACAGCGGACCACGGGGTCCTCGCTACACAGCAGACCACGGGGTCCACGCTATACTACAGACCATGGCGTTCATTCTACACATCAGACCATGGGGTCCACGCTACACAGCAGACCATGGGGTCCACGCTACACAGCAGACCATGGGGTCCACGCTACTCTGCAGACCATGGCGTCCATGCTACACAGCAGACCACGGGGTCCTCGCTACACAGCAGACCACGGGGTCCTCGCTACACAGCAGACAACGGGGTCCACACTACACAGCGGACCACGGGGTCCTCGCTACACAGCAGACCACTGAGTCCACGCTACACATCAGACCATGGGTTCCACGCTACACAGCAGACCATGGGTTCCACGCTACACATCAGACCATGGGGTCCACGCTACACATTAGACCACAAGTTCCACGCTACACAGCAGACCACGGGGTCCTCGCTACACAGCAGACTACGGGGTCCACGCTACACAGCAGACCACGGGGTCCTCGCTACACAGCAGACCGCGGGGTCCACGCTACACAGCGGACCACGGGGTCCACGCTACACTACAGACCATGGCGTTCATGCTACACATCAGACCATGGGGTCCACGCTACACAGCAGACCATGGGGTCCTCGCTACACAGCAGACTACGGGGTCTTTGATACACATAAGACCACGGGATACACGCTACACAGCAGACCACGGGGTCCACGCTACACTACAGACCATGGCGTTCATGCTACACAGCAGACTACGGGGTCCTCGCTACACAGCAGACCACGGGGTCCACGCTACACAGCAGACCACGGGGTCCCCGCTACACATCAGACCACGGGGTCCACGCTAGACTGCAGACCATGGGTCCATGCTACACAGCAGACCACGGGGTCAACGCTACACAGCAGACCAGGGGTCTTTGATACACATTAGACCACGGGGTCCACGCTACACATCAGACCACGGGGTCCACGCTACACAGCAGACCATGGCGTCCATGCTACACAGCAGACCACGGGGTCAACGCTACACAGCAGACCAGGGGGTCCACGCTACACATTAGACCACGGGGTCCACGCTACACTGCAGACCATAGGATCCACGCTACACAGCAGACCACTGGGTCCACGCTACACATCAGACCACGGGGGTCCACGCTACACAGCAGACCACGGGGTCCACGCTACACAGCAGACCACGGGGGTCCACGCTACACATCAGACCACGGGGGTCCACGCTACACAGCAGACCACGGGGGTCCACGCTACACATCAGACCACGGGGGTCCACGCTACACATCAGACCACGGGGGTCCACGCTACTCAGCAGACCACGGGGTACACGCTACACAGCAGACCATGGCGTCCACGCTACACATCAGACCACGGGGGTCCACGCTGCACAGCAGACCACGGGGTCCACGCTACACAGCAGACCACGGGGGTCCACTCTACACATCAGACCACGGGGGTCCACGCTACACAGCAGACCATGGGGTCCACGCTACACAGCAGACCTCGGGGTCCTCGCTACACAGCAGACCACTTGGTCCACGCTACACAGCAGACCACGGGGTCCATGCTACACATCAGACCACGGGGTCCTCGCTACACATCAGACCACGGGGTCCACGCTACACACAGACCACGGGGTCCTCGCTACACAGCAGACCACGGGGTCCACGCTACACAGCGGACCACGGGGTCCTCGCTACACAGCAGACCACGGGGTCCACGCTACACTACAGACCATGGCGTTCATTCTACACATCAGACCATGGGGTCCACGCTACACAGCAGACCATGGGGTCCACGCTACACAGCAGACCATGGGGTCCACGCTACTCTGCAGACCATGGCGTCCATGCTACACAGCAGACCACGGGGTCCTCGCTACACAGCAGACCACGGGGTCCTCGCTACACAGCAGACAACGGGGTCCACACTACACAGCGGACCACGGGGTCCTCGCTACACAGCAGACCACTGAGTCCACGCTACACATCAGACCATGGGTTCCACGCTACACAGCAGACCATGGGTTCCACGCTACACATCAGACCATGGGGTCCACGCTACACATTAGACCACAAGTTCCACGCTACACAGCAGACCAATGGGTCCTCGCTACACAGCAGACTACGGGGTCCACGCTACACAGCAGACCACGGGGTCCTCGCTACACAGCAGACCGCGGGGTCCACGCAACACAGCGGACCACGGGGTCCACGCTACACTACAGACCATGGCGTTCATGCTACACATCAGACCATGGGGTCCACGCTACACAGCAGACCATGGGGTCCTCGCTACACAGCAGACTACGGGGTCTTTGATACACATAAGACCACGGGATACACGCTACACAGCAGACCACGGGGTCCACGCTACACTACAGACCATGGCGTTCATGCTACACAGCAGACTACGGGGTCCTCGCTACACAGCAGACCACGGGGTCCACGCTACACAGCAGACCACGGGGTCCACGCTACACATCAGACCACGGGGTCCACGCTACACAGCAGACCACGGGGTCCACGCTACACATCAGACCACGTGGTCCTCGCTACACAGCAGACCAAGGGGTCCTCGCTACACAGCACACCAAGGGGTCCTCGCTACACAGGGGTCCACGCTACACATCAGACCACGGGGTCCACGCTACACATCAGACCACGGGGTCCACGCTACACATCAGACCACGGGGTCCACGCTACACATCAGACCACGGGGTCCACGCTACACAGCAGACCATGGGGTCCTCGCTACACATCAGACCACGGGGTCCTCGCTACACATCAGACCACGGGGTCCACGCTACACAGCAGACCACGGGGTCCACGCTACACATCAGACCACGGGGTTCTCGCTACACAGCAGACCAAGGGGTCCTCGCTACACAGCAGACCAAGGGGTCCTCGCTACACAGGGGTCCACGCTACACATCAGACCACGGGGTCCACGCTACACATCAGACCACGGGGTCCACGCTACACAGCAGACCACGGGGTCCACGCTACACATCAGACCACGGGTTCCACGCTACACATTAGACCACGGGGTCCACGCTACACATCAGACCACGGGGTCCACGCTACACAGCAGACCACGGGGTCCTCGCTACACATCAGACCACGGGGTCCACGCTACACATCAGACCACGGGGGTCCACGCTACACAGCAGACCACGGGGTCCACGCTACACAGCAGACCACGGGGTCCACGCTACACATCAGACCACGGGTTCCACGCTACACATTAGACCACGGGGTCCACGCTACACATCAGACCACGGGGTCCACGGTACACAGCAGACCTTGGGGTCCTCGCTACACATCAGACCACGGGGTCCTCGCCACACATCAGACCACGGGGTCCTCGCTACACATCAGACCACGGGGTCCTCGCTACACATCAGACCACGGGGTCCACGCTACACAGCAGACCACGGGATACACGCTACACATCAGACCACGGGGTCATCGCTACACATCAGACCACGGGGTCCACGCTACACAGCAGACCACGGGGTCCACGCTACACATCAGACCACGGGGTCCTCGCTACACATCAGAACACGGGGTCCACGCTACACAGCAGACCACGGGGTCCACGCTACACATCAGACCACGGGGTCCTCGCTACACATCAGACCACGGGGTCCTCGCTAAACATCAGACCACGGGGTCCACGCTACACAGCAGACTAAGGGGTCCACGCTACACATAAGACCACATGGTCCACGCTACACATCAGACCACGGGGTCCTTGCTACACAGCAGACCACGGGTTCCACGCTACACAGCAGACCACGGGGTCCTCGCTACACAGCAGACTACGGGGTCTTTGATACACATTAGACCACGGGGTCCACGCTACACAGCAGACCTCGGGGTCCTCGCTACACAGCAGACCACGGGGTCCACGCTACACAGCAGACCACGGGGTCCATGCTACACATCAGACCACGGGGTCCTCGCTACACATCAGACCACGGGGTCCACGCTACACACAGACCACGGGGTCCTCGCTACACAGCAGACCACGGGGTCCACGCTACACAGCGGACCACGGGGTCCTCGCTACACAGCAGACCACGGGGTCCACGCTACACTACAGACCATGGCGTTCATTCTACACATCAGACCATGGGGTCCACGCTACACAGCAGACCATGGGGTCCACGCTACACAGCAGACCATGGGGTCCACGCTACTCTGCAGACCATGGCGTCCATGCTACACAGCAGACCACGGGGTCCTCGCTACACAGCAGACCACGGGGTCCTCGCTACACAGCAGACAACGGGGTCCACACTACACAGCGGACCACGGGGTCCTCGCTACACAGCAGACCACTGAGTCCACGCTACACATCAGACCATGGGTTCCACGCTACACAGCAGACCATGGGTTCCACGCTACACATCAGACCATGGGGTCCACGCTACACATTAGACCACAAGTTCCACGCTACACAGCAGACCACGGGGTCCTCGCTACACAGCAGACTACGGGGTCCACGCTACACAGCAGACCACGGGGTCCTCGCTACACAGCAGACCGCGGGGTCCACGCTACACAGCGGACCACGGGGTCCACGCTACACTACAGACCATGGCGTTCATGCTACACATCAGACCATGGGGTCCACGCTACACAGCAGACCATGGGGTCCTCGCTACACAGCAGACTACGGGGTCTTTGATACACATAAGACCACGGGATACACGCTACACAGCAGACCACGGGGTCCACGCTACACTACAGACCATGGCGTTCATGCTACACAGCAGACTACGGGGTCCTCGCTACACAGCAGACCACGGGGTCCACGCTACACAGCAGACCACGGGGTCCCCGCTACACATCAGACCACGGGGTCCACGCTAGACTGCAGACCATGGGTCCATGCTACACAGCAGACCACGGGGTCAACGCTACACAGCAGACCAGGGGTCTTTGATACACATTAGACCACGGGGTCCACGCTACACATCAGACCACGGGGTCCACGCTACACAGCAGACCATGGCGTCCATGCTACACAGCAGACCACGGGGTCAACGCTACACAGCAGACCAGGGGGTCCACGCTACACATTAGACCACGGGGTCCACGCTACACTGCAGACCATAGGATCCACGCTACACAGCAGACCACTGGGTCCACGCTACACATCAGACCACGGGGGTCCACGCTACACAGCAGACCACGGGGTCCACGCTACACAGCAGACCACGGGGGTCCACGCTACACATCAGACCACGGGGGTCCACGCTACACAGCAGACCACGGGGGTCCACGCTACACATCAGACCACGGGGGTCCACGCTACACATCAGACCACGGGGGTCCACGCTACTCAGCAGACCACGGGGTACACGCTACACAGCAGACCATGGCGTCCACGCTACACATTAGACCACGGGGGTCCACGCTGCACAGCAGACCACGGGGTCCACGCTACACAGCAGACCACGGGGGTCCACTCTACACATCAGACCACGGGGGTCCACGCTACACAGCAGACCATGGGGTCCACGCTACACAGCAGACCTCGGGGTCCTCGCTACACAGCAGACCACGGGGTCCACGCTACACAGCAGACCACGGGGTCCATGCTACACATCAGACCACGGGGTCCTCGCTACACATCAGACCACGGGGTCCACGCTACACACAGACCACGGGGTCCTCGCTACACAGCAGACCACGGGGTCCACGCTACACAGCGGACCACGGGGTTCTCGCTACACAGCAGACCACGGGGTCCACGCTACACTACAGACCATGGCGTTCATTCTACACATCAGACCATGGGGTCCACGCTACACAGCAGACCATGGGGTCCACGCTACACAGCAGACCATGGGGTCCACGCTACTCTGCAGACCATGGCGTCCATGCTACACAGCAGACCACGGGGTCCTCGCTACACAGCAGACCATGGGGTCCACGCTACACAGCAGACCATGGGGTCCACGCTATTCTGCAGACCATGGCGTCCATGCTACACAGCAGACCACGGGGTCCTCGCTACACAGCAGACCACGGGGTCCTCGCTACACAGCAGACAACGGGGTCCACACTACACAGCGGACCACGGGGTCCTCGCTACACAGCAGACCACTGAGTCCACGCTACACATCAGACCATGGGTTCCACGCTACACAGCAGACCATGGGTTCCACGCTACACATCAGACCATAGGGTCCACGCTACACATTAGACCACAAGTTCCACGCTACACAGCAGACCACGGGGTCCTCGCTACACAGCAGACTACGGGGTCCACGCTACACAGCAGACCACGGGGTCCTCGCTACACAGCAGACCGCGGGGTCCACGCTACACAGCGGACCACGGGGTCCACGCTACACTACAGACCATGGCGTTCATGCTACACATCAGACCATGGGGTCCACGCTACACAGCAGACCATGGGGTCCTCGCTACACAGCAGACTACGGGGTCTTTGATACACATAAGACCACGGGATACACGCTACACAGCAGACCACGGGGTCCACGGTACACTACAGACCATGGCGTTCATGCTACACAGCAGACTACGGGGTCCTCGCTACACAGCAGACCACGGGGTCCACGCTACACAGCAGACCACGGGGTCCCCGCTACACATCAGACCACGGGGTCCACGCTAGACTGCAGACCATGGGTCCATGCTACACAGCAGACCACGGGGTCAACGCTACACAGCAGACCAGGGGTCTTTGATACACATTAGACCACGGGGTCCACGCTACACATCAGACCACGGGGTCCACGCTACACAGCAGACCATGGCGTCCATGCTACACAGCAGACCACGGGGTCAACGCTACACAGCAGACCAGGGGGTCCACGCTACACATTAGACCACGGGGTCCACGCTACACTGCAGACCATGGGATCCACGCTACACAGCAGACCACTGGGTCCACGCTACACATCAGACCACGGTGGTCCACGCTACACAGCAGACCACGGGGTCCACGCTACACAGCAGACCACGGGGGTCCACGCTACACATCAGACCACGGGGGTCCACGCTACACAGCAGACCACGGGGGTCCACGCTACACATCAGACCACGGGGGTCCACGCTACACATCAGACCACGGGGGTCCACGCTACTCAGCAGACCACGGGGTACACGCTACACAGCAGACCATGGCGTCCACGCTACACATCAGACCACGGGGGTCCACGCTGCACAGCAGACCACGGGGTCCACGCTACACAGCAGACCACGGGGGTCCACTCTACACATCAGACCACGGGGGTCCACGCTACACAGCAGACCATGGGGTCCACGCTACACTGCAGACCATGGCGTCCATTCTACACAGCAGACCACGGGGGTCCACTCTACACATCAGACCACGGGGGTCCACGCTACACATCAGACCACGGGGTCCTCGCTACACATCAGACCACGGGGTCCTCGCTACACATCAGACCACGGGGTCCACGCTACACAGCAGACTACGGGGTCCACGGTACACATAAGACCACGGGGTCCACGCTACACATCAGACCACGGGGTCCTTGCTACACAGCAGACCACGGGTTCCACGCTACACAGCAGACTACGGGGTCTTTGATACACAGCAGACCACGGGGTCCACGCTACACAGCAGACCACGGGGTCCATGCTACACATCAGACCACGGGGTCCTCGCTACACATCAGACCACGGAGTCCACGCTACACACAGACCACGGGGTCTTCGCAGTAGTAGGGAGTAAGAGCCACAGGCAATTTTTTTTTTTGGCGAGAGGACCCCTGTGGACTGTAAGAGCCACAGGCAATTTTTTTTTCTGGTCAGAGGACCCCTGTGGACTGTAAGAGCCACAGGCAATTTTTTTTTTTGGCGAGAGGACCCCTGTGGACTGTAAGAGCCACAGGCACTTTTTTTTTTTTGGCGAGAGGACCCCTGTGGACTGTAAGATCCACAGGTAACTTTTTTTTTTTTCTGGAAATTCATGTGTAGCATGTCGGGGTTTTCAGGTAAATTTTGTCAGTCACAGATTTTAGAAGTAAGGATTTCTTATGAGAAAAATAATTTCCGAGACTTAGAAGTTTGTTAAGGGCTTATGGAACAAATTCAAGAAACGTATGTAGCTCTTTAGGGTTTCCATGAGAACTCTACGGACATATTTTACATGTTTTCAACTTACAAAAATCGTCTATGTAAGCCTTAGTTATTCATGTAAATTTAGAAAGTTATCTGTGTAAGTCAGGGTTTTCAGGGGCTCGTACATCACACCCCCCTCCCTCCCCCCTTACCTCGCAATCTCTCGCGTCACCTTTATTTACCTTACGCCCGGCCAGCCAGTCGCCTCTTATCATATCTTATCTTCTCCATAATATCTGGACCGTCCCTCCTCTCTCTCCTCCTATTTCCTTACAACTATTTTCAGAGTTTCAAATAATCATAGAAGTTTATTTATATGTTTATGACCGAATTTGTAAAAGGACCATTTTCAGAGAATATTGTCTTAGATGTTTTGTTAAGGAAAACAGCCAACTTAGCCATAACATTTAGTTTTATATCCATTTACGGCTATTTCACCTGTAAAGACCAAAATTAGTCAGAGACAGTATTTAGCTCATATTTCATCAGAGTCCAATTATCAACAGAAATTCGCCAGAGTCTACTTTGAGAGCAAAATTCGTCAGAGACAGTTTTAGCTCATATTTCATCAGAGACCATTTTATACCTAAAAATGAACAGAGTCCACTTTGTGAGCAAATTAGTCAGAGACAGTATTTAGCTCATATTTCATCAGAGTCCAATTTATACCTAAAAATGAACAGAGTCTACTTTGAGAGCAAAATTAGTCAGAGACAGTTTTAAGCTCATATTTCATCAGAGTCCAATTATCAACAGAAATTCGCCAGAGTCTACTTTGAGAGCAAATTTCATCAGTGTCCTGTAATCTGTGAAAATTTGACAGTCCATTTTATACCCAATTTTCGTCAGAGTCCAGTTTATGCTCAAATTCGCCAGAGTCTACTTTAATAGCAAAATTCATCAGAGTCCAGTTTTCTAGCAAATTTCATCAGTGTCCTGTAATCTGTGAAAATTTGACAGAGTCCAGTTCTTGATCGAAATTCATCAGAGTCCAGTTTTCTAGCAAAATTCGCCAGAGTCTACTTTGTGCCAAAATATTCAGAGTCCAGTTCATGATCGAAATTAATCAGAGTCTAATTAAAGACCCAAATTTGGCAGAGACCACATTTTCGCTACTAGCAGTCCAATCCCCCTGAAATTTTAAACAGTCATATTTCAGACGTAGTAAATAAGATCAAGTCAGTTACAGAGCTCCAGCTCTTGTCCCCCTGTATTTGCATATTTTCTCTATATTCAGCTGCGTTCTCCACATTTTGTCCATGTTTTCTGTGTTCATTCCATGTTCTACAAATGTTCACAGCATTTTTTCTGTAATCTTTCTCTTAGTCTCATTATGTTCTCTACAAATTCTAGTCATATTTTCTATGTACATCATATGTTCTCTGTATAACCTTTATACTCAATATTCATGTTCTCAATGTTCTAGCTTGTTCTTCACACGTTCAGTGTTCATTCTTTGTATTCCCTATGTTCCTTATCATGTCTTCATATTCTCTATAAGTTCATATTCCCTGCATGTTCACTCTATTCATCAACTTTTTCTTACATGTTTTCTGTGTTCACCGTATGTTCACTGTGTTCATTCCCTTACTTAACCTCAATTTTTTTTATGTTCTTTGTTTCTTCCATTCGCTAACTAGTTCTTTGTCAAATATTAGCATCAGCAATACAGTTCCCTCAACAATTTTAGTCACCAAGTTTTATTTTCAAAACTATATCAAAGTAATTCTCGTTGTCAACTTAATAGTCTACCAGCCATGTTCTTAAACAAATCTACACTTTATTCAGTTCCAAATTTACAAAGACAAACCTTTCTTGTAACTTCTTAACTAAAAATCTTTCGCCAATCAACTGAAACATAGTCACTTTCCTCATTTCTCAACTAACTTATTATCCAATCAACCAAAAATTGCCAAAGGAATCTTTCCAACACTGTTCATAACTAAACTTATTCCCTAGTCATCAGAAAATAACCGTGTTCTTCATGTTTCATTGTCATTTCATAACTAAAAAATCTTTCGCCAGTCAACTAAAAAACATAGTCACTTTCGTCATTTCTCAACTAAACTTATTATCCAGTCAACTAAAAATAGTCAGAAATAGCCTCGTCCAACACTGTTCTTAACTAAAACAACCTTTCTCTTAGCTAAAAATTGTCAAAGGAAACTTCTTTCAGCACTTTCTTAACAGCCGCTATGTTTCATCAAGAAAAAATTGTCAAAGGAAACTTTCCAAAACTGTTCATAACTAGCTTTTTATCCATCGTCAATCAACTAAAAATAATAACTTTCATCATTTCTTAATTAAACATATTCCCCATTCATCAGAAAATAACCGTGTTCTTCATGTTTCATTGTCATTTCATAACTAAAATTATCCATCAATCAACAGAAAAAGCCATGTTCATCATGTTTTTGTCTTTTTGCTTAACTAAAATTATGTTTTGTCAAGTAAGAAAAAATAACCAAAGATATCTTTCATCGCTGTTCTTAACTGACATTATACTTTGGGGAGCACAAAAATAGTCTCCCTCGTCATGTTTTATCTTTTCCTTAACTAAGTATTCATCAGTCAACTAAAAAATAGTTACTTCATCATGTTTCCTTGTCATTTCTTAACTGAAATATCACTTCTCTCATTTAAAATAGTCATGTGTAACCTCTTTCCAACACTGTTCTAACTAAAGCAACCTTTCACATCGCTAAAATAGTTACTTCATCATGTTTCCTTGTCATTTCTTAACTGAAATATCACTTCTCTCATCTGAAATAGTCATGTGTAGCCTCTTTCCAACACTGTTCTTAACTAAAGTAACCTTTCACTTCGCTAAAATAGTCATATTCATCGTTGTTCCTAACTAAAATATATGTCGTTAAGTAAGAAATATAGTCAAAGACACTCTTCGAGACATCAAGGACTTACTCAAAGACATCAAAGTTGCACTCAAAGACATCCTTTGAGACATCAAAGACATCCTTTGAGACATCAAAGACATCCTTTAAGACTTCAATGGGACTCTTCGAGATATCAAAAGACACTCTCAAACACTCAAAAATTTACTTGCATCCTCAAAGTTATTCTCAGAGGCATAAAAGTAATTCTCAGAGCGATCAAACTTGTTCTCAAAGTCATCAAAGTTATTCACAGAGTCATCAAAGTTAATCTAAGACATCATTTTTCATCAAAGATATTCTCTCTAAACCATCAATGTTCTTCTCTAAGACATAAAAGTTATTCTCTATGTCATCAAAAAGTTATTCTCTGAGCTAACAAAATACTACTCATGTTCTCAAAGACGTTCTCCAATTCATCAAAGTTGTTTCAAAGACATCAAAGTTAATCTCAGAGTTATCCAAAGATATTCTCATGTCCACAAAAGTTAATCCAAGAGACGTCAAAGTTAATCTCAGACATCTTCGTTCATAAAAGTTATTCTCAGAGACATCTAAAGTTATTCTTTAAGACATCAAAGTCATTCTCAGAGTCACCTTTGTTATTCAAAGAAGCCTTCCGAGACATCCTCGTTCAACAAAAACTGTCCTCAGAGCCATCAAAAAGTTAAATACAGTCGTCAAAGTTATTCTCTAAGTATCTTTTCGTTCATCAGAGAAGCTTTCTAAGACATCTTTGTTCATCCAAGTTGTTCTCTAAGACATCAATCTTGTTCTCTAAGACATCAAAGATGTTCTCTAAATCATAAAGTTAATCTCTAAGTTACCTTCGTTCGTCAGAGAAACTTTCCAAAACATCTTTGTTCATCAAACTTGTTTTCAAAGTCATCAAAAGTTAATCTAAGACATCTTTTTTCATCAAAGTTATTTTCAGAGACATCTAAAGTTATTATGTAAGACATAAAAGTTATTCTCAGAGTCATCAAATGTTATTCTCGAAGTCATCAAAGATATTTTCAGAGACATCTAAAGTTAATTTCTATGTTATAAAAGATGTTCTCAAAATCATAAAAGTTATTCCCAGAGCTATCAAAGTTATTCTCAAAGTCATCAAAGTTATTCAAAGAGCTAACAAAAGTTATTCTCTAAGTAACCTTTCGTTCATCAGAGAAGCTTTCTAAGACATCTTCGTTCATCAATGTTGATCTCTAAGTCACCTTGGTTCATCAAAGAAACTCTCCTTCTTCCATCAAGTTATACTTTAAGACAACATTGTTGTTCTCTAAGACATCTTCAGGCATAAAATTTCTCTCCAAATGTAACTAGTTCAGCTTTTCATATCAAACTTACACTTCTGTTAAATATATTTTCTTAGACATTTTACCTTTTAAACTGTTCTCTGAACTACACTGTTCAAACCTACGTAACCTATCCTCTCCACCCAATGTTACTTAGTTAACGTAACGTTCCTAAACCTAACTTTACCTATCCTAACATAACTTACCTTACCTTACCTATCTTACCTAACTTTACCTATCTTACCTAACTTAACCTGCATAACCTAACTTTACCTATGTTACCTTACCTTACCTATCTTACCTAACCTAACCTAACTTATCCTGCTTAACCTAACTTACCTATCTTACCTAACTTAACCTGCATAACCTAACTTTACCTATCTTACCTAACTTAACTTTCATAACCTAACTTTACCTATGTTACCTTACCTTACCTACCTTTCCTAACTTAACCTGCTTAACCTATCTTACCTAACTTTACCTATCTTACCTAACTTAACTTTCATAACCTAACTTTACCTATCCTAACATAACTTACCTTACCTTCCCTATCTTACCTAACTTTACCTATCCTATCCTAACCTAACTTGTCTTACCTAACTTAATCTTACATTCCCAAACTGATGTATCCTAACTTATCTAGTCAAACCAGACATGATCTAACTTACATAAGTATTCCTTCTTGTCTTTTGTGTTTCGTCAATCATTGTCTCATATTCATTTACTCATTTCATTAGTTAATTTCTCAAATGGTCACTTATGCATTTCAAGTGCTATTTGTTAGAGATTGGATATTTAAGCATTTCAAAGAATTTTTGTTATATATGGGCATTTACTCATTTCAAGGGATAATTTCTCAAATGGACGTTTTTGCATTTCAAGTGTTATTTGTTTAAGATTTGGTGTTTAACCATTTCAAAGGATTTTTGTTATATATGGGAACTTACTCGTTTCAAGGGCTAATTTCTCAAATGGTCATTTTTGCAGATCGAGGGTTATTTGTTAAAGTTCATCAAGTTGCTCATAAGTTGTATTTAGTAGGTTCTATCTTATGATCTTATTCCCCAACCCCTTAACCTAACCTCTTGTAATCGTAGTGTATTTGGTAGGTTCTATCATATGTTCTTATTCCCCAACCCTTTAACCTAACCTTTCAGATGTAGTTTGTTGAATATATTATCCTTTTCCTAACCTTTCAGATGTAGTTTTGTTTCTCTTTTTTGTATATTTTTACCCAAACCTTCTTTCCTTCTTTACTTTGTTTTCACATATAAGTTCATTCTTTATCATAGTAATAATAAAAATTACAATAGTAAAGAATCAGATCTACTAAGATCTACTGAAAGGTTAGGTTAAAGGGTTGGGGAATAAGAACATATGATAGAACCTACCAAATACACTACGATTACAAGAGGTTAGGTTAAGGGGTTGGGGAATAAGAATAAATGATAACAAACATAATAAATACAACTTATGAGCAACTTGATGAACTTTAACAAATAACCCTTTATCTGCAAAAATGACCATTTGAGAAATTGGCCCTTGAAACGAGTAAGTTCCCATATATAACAAAAACCTTTGAAATGGTTAAACACCCAATCTTAAACAAATAACACTTGAAATGCAAAAACGTCCATTTGAGAAATTATCCCTTGAAATGAGTAAATGCCCATATATAACAAAAATTCTTTGAAATGCTTAAATATCCAATCTCTAACAAATAGCACTTGAAATGCATAAGTGACCATTTGAGAAATTAACTAATGAAATGAGTAAATGAATATGAGACAATGATTGACGAAACACAAAAGACAAGAAGGAATACTTATGTAAGTTAGATCATGTCTGGTTTGACTAGATAAGTTAGGATACATCAGTTTTTGAATGTAAGATTAAGTTAGGTAAGACAAGTTAGGTTAGGATAGGATAGGTAAAGTTAGGTAAGATAGGGAAGGTAAGGTAAGTTATGTTAGGATAGGTAAAGTTAGGTTATGAAAGTTAAGTTAGGTAAGATAGGTAAAGTTAGGTAAGATAGGTAAGATAGGTTAAGCAGGTTAAGTTAGGAAAGGTAGGTAAGGTAAGGTAACATAGGTAAAGTTAGGTTATGAAAGTTAAGTTAGGTAAGATAGGTAAAGTTAGGTTATGCAGGTTAAGTTAGGTAAGATAGGTAAGTTAGGTTAAGCAGGATAAGTTAGGTTAGGTTAGGTAAGATAGGTAAGGTAAGGTAACATAGGTAAAGTTAGGTTATGCAGGTTAAGTTAGGTAAGATAGGTAAAGTTAGGTAAGATAGGTAAGGTAAGGTAAGTTATGTTAGGATAGGTAAAGTTAGGTTTAGGAACGTTACGTTAACTAAGTAACATTGGGTGGAGAGGATAGGTTACGTAGGTTTGAACAGTGTAGTTCAGAGAACAGTTTAAAAGGTAAAATGTCTAAGAAAATATATTTAACAGAAGTGTAAGTTTGATATGAAAAGCTGAACTAGTTACATTTGGAGAGAAATTTTATGCCTGAAGATGTCTTAGAGAACAACAATGTTGTCTTAAAGTATAACTTGATGGAAGAAGGAGAGTTTCTTTGATGAACCAAGGTGACTTAGAGATCAACATTGATGAACGAAGATGTCTTAGAAAGCTTCTCTGATGAACGAAAGGTTACTTAGAGAATAACTTTTGTTAGCTCTTTGAATAACTTTGATGACTTTGAGAATAACTTTGATAGCTCTGGGAATAACTTTTATGATTTTGAGAACATCTTTTATAACATAGAAATTAACTTTAGATGTCTCTGAAAATATCTTTGATGACTTCGAGAATAACATTTGATGACTCTGAGAATAACTTTTATGTCTTACATAATAACTTTAGATGTCTCTGAAAATAACTTTGATGAAAAAAGATGTCTTAGATTAACTTTTGATGACTTTGAAAACAAGTTTGATGAACAAAGATGTTTTGGAAAGTTTCTCTGACGAACGAAGGTAACTTAGAGATTAACTTTATGATTTAGAGAACATCTTTGATGTCTTAGAGAACAAGATTGATGTCTTAGAGAACAACTTGGATGAACAAAGATGTCTTAGAAAGCTTCTCTGATGAACGAAAAGATACTTAGAGAATAACTTTGACGACTGTATTTAACTTTTTGATGGCTCTGAGGACAGTTTTTGTTGAACGAGGATGTCTCGGAAGGCTTCTTTGAATAACAAAGGTGACTCTGAGAATGACTTTGATGTCTTAAAGAATAACTTTAGATGTCTCTGAGAATAACTTTTATGAACGAAGATGTCTGAGAATAACTTTTATGAACGAAGATGTCTGAGATTAACTTTGACGTCTCTTGGATTAACTTTTGTGGACATGAGAATATCTTTGGATAACTCTGAGATTAACTTTGATGTCTTTGAAACAACTTTGATGAATTGGAGAACGTCTTTGAGAACATGAGTAGTATTTTGTTAGCTCAGAGAATAACTTTTTGATGACATAGAGAATAACTTTTATGTCTTAGAGAAGAACATTGATGGTTTAGAGAGAATATCTTTGATGAAAAATGATGTCTTAGATTAACTTTGATGACTCTGTGAATAACTTTGATGACTTTGAGAACAAGTTTGATAGCTCTGAGAATTACTTTTATGCCTCTGAGAATAACTTTGAGGATGCAAGTAAATTTTTGAGTGTTTGAGAGTTTCTTTTGATATTTCGAAGAGTCCCATTGAAGTCTTAAAGGATGTCTTTGATGTCTCAAAGGATGTCTTTGATGTCTCAAAGGATGTCTTTGAGTGCAACTTTGATGTCTTTGAGTAAGTCCTTGATGTCTCGAAGAGTGTCTTTGACTATATTTCTTACTTAACGACATATATTTTAGTTAGGAACAACGATGAATATGACTATTTTAGCGAAGTGAAAGGTTACTTTAGTTAAGAACAGTGTTGGAAAGAGGCTACACATGACTATTTCAGATGAGAGAAGTGATATTTCAGTTAAGAAATGACAAGGAAACATGATGAAGTAACTATTTTAGCGATGTGAAAGGTTGCTTTAGTTAGAACAGTGTTGGAAAGAGGTTACACATGACTATTTTAAATGAGAGAAGTGATATTTCAGTTAAGAAATGACAAGGAAACATGACGAAGCAACTATTTTTTAGTTGACTGATGAATACTTAGTTAAGGAAAAGATAAAACATGACGAGGGAGACTATTTTTGTGCTCCCCAAAGTATAATGTCAGTTAAGAACAGCGATGAAAGATATCTTTGGTTATTTTTTCTTACTTGACAAAACATAATTTTAGTTAAGCAAAAAGACAAAAACATGATGAACATGGCTTTTTCTGTTGATTGATGGATAATTTTAGTTATGAAATGACAATGAAACATGAAGAACACGGTTATTTTCTGATGAATGGGGAATATGTTTAGTTAAGAAATGATGAAAGTTATTATTTTTAGTTGATTGACGATGGATAAAAAGCTAGTTATGAACAGTTTTGGAAAGTTTCCTTTGACAATTTTTTCTTGATGAAACATAGCGGCTGTTAAGAAAGTGCTGAAAGAAGTTTCCTTTGACAATTTTTAGCTAAGAGAAAGGTTGTTTTAGTTAAGAACAGTGTTGGACGAGGCTATTTCTGACTATTTTTAGTTGACTGGATAATAAGTTTAGTTGAGAAATGACGAAAGTGACTATGTTTTTTAGTTGACTGGCGAAAGATTTTTTAGTTATGAAATGACAATGAAACATGAAGAACACGGTTATTTTC
Organism: Procambarus clarkii; assembly: GCF_040958095.1. Classification (NCBI taxonomy): domain Eukaryota; kingdom Metazoa; phylum Arthropoda; class Malacostraca; order Decapoda; family Cambaridae; genus Procambarus; species Procambarus clarkii. The sequence continues at coordinate 10,356,675 of NC_091224.1, read as the reverse complement.
TGATGACTAGGGAATAAGTTTAGTTATGAACAGTGTTGGAAAGATTCCTTTGGCAATTTTTGGTTGATTGGATAATAAGTTAGTTGAGAAATGAGGAAAGTGACTATGTTTCAGTTGATTGGCGAAAGATTTTTAGTTAAGAAGTTACAAGAAAGGTTTGTCTTTGTAAATTTGGAACTGAATAAAGTGTAGATTTGTTTAAGAACATGGCTGGTAGACTATTAAGTTGACAACGAGAATTACTTTGATATAGTTTTGAAAATAAAACTTGGTGACTAAAATTGTTGAGGGAACTGTATTGCTGATGCTAATATTTGACAAAGAACTAGTTAGCGAATGGAAGAAACAAAGAACATAAAAAAAATTGAGGTTAAGTAAGGGAATGAACACAGTGAACATACGGTGAACACAGAAAACATGTAAGAAAAAGTTGATGAATAGAGTGAACATGCAGGGAATATGAACTTATAGAGAATATGAAGACATGATAAGGAACATAGGGAATACAAAGAATGAACACTGAACGTGTGAAGAACAAGCTAGAACATTGAGAACATGAATATTGAGTATAAAAGTTATACAGAGAACATATGATGTACATAGAAAATATGACTAGAATTTGTAGAGAACATAATGAGACTAAGAGAAAGATTACAGAAAAAATGCTGTGAACATTTGTAGAACATGGAATGAACACAGAAAACATGGACAAAATGTGGAGAACGCAGCTGAATATAGAGAAAATATGCAAATACAGGGGGACAAGAGCTGGAGCTCTGTAACTGACTTGATCTTATTTACTACGTCTGAAATATGACTGTTTAAAATTTCAGGGGGATTGGACTGCTAGTAGCGAAAATGTGGTCTCTGCCAAATTTGGGTCTTTAATTAGACTCTGATTAATTTCGATCATGAACTGGACTCTGAATATTTTGGCACAAAGTAGACTCTGGCGAATTTTGCTAGAAAACTGGACTCAAGTTGGACTTGAGTTCATTCAGTTGGACTCAAACTGAATTTCGATCAAGAACTGGACTCTGTCAAATTTTCACAGATTACAGGACACTGATGAAATTTGCTCTCAAAGTAGACTCTGGCGAATTTCTGTTGATAATTGGACTCTGATGAAATATGAGCTTAAAACTGTCTCTGACTAATTTTGCTCTCAAAGTAGACTCTGTTCATTTTTAGGTATAAATTGGACTCTGATGAAATATGAGCTAAATACTGTCTCTGACTAATTTTGCTCACAAAGTGGACTCTGTTCATTTTTTAGGTATAAAATGGTCTCTGATGAAATATGAGCTAAAACTGTCTCTGACTAATTTTGATCTCAAAGTAGACATTGGCGAATTTCTGTTGATAATTGGACTCTGATGAAATATGAGCTAAATACTGTCTCTGACTAATTTTGGTCTTTACAGGTGAAATAGCCGTAAATGGATATAAAACTAAATGTTATGGCTAAGTTGGCTGTTTTCCTTAACAAAACATCTAAGACAATATTCTCTGAAAATGGTCCTTTTACAAATTCGGTCATAAACATATAAATAAACTTCTATGATTATTTGAAACTCTGAAAATAGTTGTAAGGAAATAGGAGGAGAGAGAGAGAGGAGGGACGGTCCAGATATTATGGAGAAGATAAGATATGATAAGAGGCGACTGGCTGGCCGGGCGTAAGGTAAATAAAGGTGACGCGAGAGATTGCGAGGTAAGGGGGGAGGGAGGGGGGTGTGATGTACGAGCCCCTGAAAACCCTGACTTACACAGATAACTTTCTAAATTTACATGAATAACTAAGGCTTACATAGACGATTTTTGTAAGTTGAAAACATGTAAAATATGTCCGTAGAGTTCTCATGGAAACCCTAAAGAGCTACATACGTTACTTGAATTTGTTCCATAAGCCCTTAACAAACTTCTAAGTCTCGGAAATTATTTTTCTCATAAGAAATCCTTACTTCTAAAATCTGTGACTGACAAAATTTACCTGAAAACCCCGACATGCTACACATAAATTTCCAGAAAAAAAAAAAAGTTACCTGTGGATCTTACAGTCCACAGGGGTCCTCTCGCCAAAAAAAAAAAGTGCCTGTGGCTCTTACAGTCCACAGGGGTCCTCTCGCCAAAAAAAAAAATTGCCTGTGGCTCTTACAGTCCACAGGGGTCCTCTGACCAGAAAAAAAAATTGCCTGTGGCTCTTACAGTCCACAGGGGTCCTCTCGCCAAAAAAAAAATTGCCTGTGGCTCTTACTCCCTACTACTCCTCGCTACACAGCAGACCACGGGGTCCACGCTACACAGCGGACCACGGGGTCCTCGCTACACAGCAGACCACGGGGTCCACGCTACACTACAGACCATGGCGTTCATTCTACACATCAGACCATGGGGTCCACGCTACACAGCAGACCATGGGGTCCACGCTACTCTGCAGACCATGGCGTCCATGCTACACAGCAGACCACGGGGTCCTCGCTACACAGCAGACCACGGGGTCCTCGCTACACAGCAGACAACGGGGTCCACGCTACACAGCGGACCACGGGGTCCTCGCTACACAGCAGACCACTGAGTCCACGCTACACATCAGACCATGGGTTCCACGCTACACAGCAGACCATGGGTTCCACGCTACACATCAGAACATGGGGTCCACGCTACACATTAGACCACAAGTTCCACGCTACACAGCAGACCACGGGGTCCTCGCTACACAGCAGACTACGGGGTCCACGCTACACAGCAGACCACGGGGTCCTCGCTACACAGCAGACCTCGGGGTCCACGCTACACAGCGGACCACGGGGTCCACGCTACACTACAGACCATGGCGTTCATGCTACACATCAGACCATGGGGTCCACGCTACACAGCAGACCATGGGGTCCTCGCTACACAGCAGACTACGGGGTCTTTGATACACATAAGACCACGGGGTACACGCTACACAGCAGACCACGGGGTCCACGCTACACTACAGACCATGGCGTTCATGCTACACAGCAGACTACGGGGTCCTCGCTACACAGCAGACCACGGGGTCCACGCTACACAGCAGACCACGGGGTCCCCGCTACACATCAGACCACGGGGTCCACGCTAGACTGCAGACCATGGGTCCATGCTACACAGCAGACCACGGGGTCAACGCTACACAGCAGACCAGGGGTCTTTGATACACATTAGACCACGGGGTCCACGCTACACATCAGACCACGGGGTCCACGCTACACAGCAGACCATGGCGTCCATGCTACACAGCAGACCACGGGGTCAACGCTACACAGCAGACCAGGGGGTCCACGCTACACATTAGACCACGGGGTCCACGCTACACTGCAGACCATGGGATCCACGCTACACAGCAGACCACTGGGTCCACGCTACACATCAGACCACGGGGGTCCACGCTACACAGCAGACCACGGGGTCCACGCTACACAGCAGACCACGGGGGTCCACGCTACACATCAGACCACGGGGGTCCACGCTACACAGCAGACCACGGGGGTCCACGCTACACATCAGACCACGGGGGTCCACGCTACACATCAGACCACGGGGGTCCATGCTACTCAGCAGACCACGGGGTACACGCTACACAGCAGACCATGGCGTCCACGCTACACATCAGACCACGGGGGTCCACGCTGCACAGCAGACCATGGGGTCCACGCTACACAGCAGACCACGGGGGTCCACTCTACACATCAGACCACGGGGGTCCACGCTACACAGCAGACCATGGGGTCCACGCTACACTGCAGACCATGGCGTCCATGCTACACAGCAGACCACGGGGGTCCACTCTACACATCAGACCACGGGGGTCCACGCTACACAGCAGACCATGGGGTACACGCTATACTGCAGACCATGGCGTCCATGCTACACAGCAGACCACGGGGGTCGACGCTACACATGAGACCACGGGGTCCACGCTACACAGCAGACCACGGGGTCTACGCTACACAGCAGACCACGGGGTTCCACTCTACACATCAGACCACGGGGGTCCACTCTACACATCAGACCACGGGGGTCCACGCTACACAGCAGACCACGGGGGTCCACTCTACACATCAGACCACGGGGGTCCACACTACACTGCAGACCATGGCGTCCATGCTACACAGCAGACCACGGGGTCCACACTACACAGCAGACCACGGGGGTTCACGCTATACATCAGACCATGGGGTCCACGCTACACAGCAGACCAAGGAGTCCACGCTACACAGCAGACCATAAGGGACCACGCTACACAGCAGACCCTGGGGTCCATGCTACACAGTAGACTATGGGGTCCACGCTACACAGCAGACCATGGGGTTCATGCTACGCAGCAGACCATAGGGATCCTTGCTACACAGCAAACCACAGGGTCCATGCTGCACAGCAGACCATGGGGTCCACGCAACACAGCCGACCATGGGGTCCATGCTACACAGCAGACCATGGGGTCCACGCTACACAGCAGACCCTGGGATCCATGATACAAGGCAAACCACAGGGTCCATGCTACACAGCAGACCATGGGGTCCACGCAACACAGCCGACCACGGGGTCCATGCTACACAGCAGACCATGGGGGACCACGCTACACAGCAGACCCTGGGGTCCATGCTACACAGCAGACCATAGGGTCCACGCAACACAGCAGAACATGGGGTTCACGCTACACAGCAGACCATGGGATGTATGATACACAGCAGACCATGGGATGTATGATACACAGCAGACCACGGGGTCCATGCTACACAGCAGACCACGGGGTCCACGCTTCACAATAGACCAGATGGATCACGCTACTGTTATCACCCCAGGTAGCCTGAGGAACGAGTCTACCTGTTAGAGAGTTATTCCACCTACTAGACCTAATTGAGATGTCAGAGGAAAAAAAAAGCTGTGCATTAATTGGCTGTTGATTGCTGTCAGCAATCAACAGCCAATTAATGCACAACTATATTCTACCCACTTCAAGACTCCGCTCCAGTATAGAAGCATCAAGAAAGATGGGCTAATAGGTCCTCTGCAATTACTTCCATTCTTACCTTCAATACCCATTGTTTCGTGTTCTATCCTGTGTTGGAAGTTTTGTTCACCTCATCCAAAACTGTTGTAACATATCACCTCACCCAAAATGCGGGTATAAAATGAAAAATGAAAGCTGTTTAAATCATAGCATAAGTAAAAACTCTGTTTAGTGTTTGCAGGTAATAGTTGTGTGTGTGTAAACTAAAAGTCTTTGAAAATGTAATAAGTTATTACGGAATGCGTTCAAGTGTCACGTCAGACTAGAAATAAAAATGAATTTTAGCGAATTGATTTTTCAGTTACCATCAACAGTGAAAAGAAACATAAGAAAGATCGAGAAAATTCGTGTTAGAATTATTAATCTTACTTTTTCGGTCATATTTAATAATATATGTCTATAGGAAAGACTGCTACCAATATATATATATATATATATATATATATATATATATATATATATATATATATATATATATATATATATATATATATATATATATATATATATATATATATATATATATATATATGTCGTACCTAGTAGCCAGAACGCACTTCTCAGCCTACTATGCAAGGCCAAATTTGCCTAATAAGCCAAGTTTTCCTGAATTAATATATTTTCCCTATTTTTTTTCTTATGAAAAGATAAAGCTACCCGTTTCATTATGTATGAGGTCAATTTTTTTTTATTTTAGTTAAAATTGACGTAGATATATGACCGAACCTAACCAACCCTACCTAACCTAACCTAACCTATCTTTATAGGTTAGGTTAGGTTAGGTAGCCGAAAAAGTTAGGTTAGGTTAGGTAGGTTAGGTCGTCGAAAAACAACTAATTCATGAAAACTTGGCTTATTAGGCAAATCGGGCCTTGCATAGTAGGCCGAGAAGTGCGTTCTGGCTATTAGGTACGACATATATATATATATATATATATATATATATATATATATATATATATATATATATATATATATATATATATATATATATATATATATATATATATATATATATATATATATATATATATACACAATATATATATACAATATATATATATATATATATATATATATATATATATATATATATATATATATATATATATATATATATATATATATATATATGTCGTACCTAGTAGCCAGAACGAACTTTTCAGCCTACTATGCAAGGCCCGATTTGCCTACTAAGCCAAGTTTTCAAGAATTAATATATTTTCTCAATTTTTTTTCTTACGAAATGATAAAGCAACCCATTTCATTATGTATGAGGTCAATTTGTTTTTATTATAGTTAAAATTAACGTAGATATATGGCCGAACCTAACCAACCCTACCTAACCTAACCTAACCTATCTTTATAGGTTAGGTTAGGTTAGGTAGCCGAAAAAGTTAGGTTAGGTTAGGTTAGGTAGGTTAGGTAGTCGGAAAACAATTAATTCATGCAAACTTGGCTTATTAGGCAAATCGGGCCTTGCAAATCGCAGCCGTTTTATGGGCTGCGGAAAAGAAGTTTCTGTAAAATAGTCTAATAGGGGGTATAGGTGTTGTGTTAGTTGTCTCTTCAGAGGTTACATGGCGTTTCACTTTGTTCTTATGATGTCTTCCACAAAACCATTGGAGAAACCGTTGTTGACTAGGACCTGCCTTACCCTACAGAGTGAGGCACTAATGTTGGATTAGGACTTCGTTGTGCAGCAGATTGGGAGACTTGCAGAAGTGCCTGTCTTGATATTTTGGAGGACCTACAGATATTCATTGGATGTGAGCCTCTCTAGCCGAACAGAGGCTCATGGTGGACACAAATGTTTAAGGGGAGTGCTTGAATGATTATTGGCATGTAAGACGCAGTGTAAGGTAAATGATTTAATTCATCTGTTGTTGGGGGAATATTTATGAAGATGTTGCTGGTGTTTCAGCCACAGGCTGAGTTTTATATACTTTTGGGGCTGAAGGTACGATCTTTTTGTGACAGGATTTCAATCCCAGACCATGGGGTCCACGTTACAAAGCTGGCCACAGGGCCACGCTACACATCAGATCACGGGGTAAGTAGTGGAAAACCCGGACGGGAACCGGCAATTTTAATTTTTTTCTCTGTCAGTTCACGTTCCAGACATTTTTCGTTACCTCGGCGACGCCCGGATTATTTTTCGTCACCTCGGTGACACTCGTACAAGTGTCTGATGACACATGACACTATACAAGACATGATGGACTATGTCACCCAAAAGTTTCAGGAGGCAGCAAACAGGTTTATCCTGGCCCAACAGGAAAAATCCGAGATGCAAAAGAAGAATCCATAAATTAATAGGGCATGTATGGAAGCAAACGAACTGAACAAAAGGGCGAGTAGGAACTTCCAAAATAACAGAACACCAGAAAGCAGAGAGAGAGAGAGAGATAACAGAGAACAAGGCACGAGTATGTTAGTGTGAGAACAGAAGCTGAGAAAAAGTATGAAAATTATATAGGTAATAAAGTCAAGACCGAACCAAAGCTACTACACATTCACATCGGGAGGAAAACAACAGTGAAGGAAAAAGTGATGAAACTTTTGAATGGGTGAGGATAGGTACACAGAGAATGACAAAGAGGTGTGTGAAGAACTCAACAAGAGGTTCCAGGAGGTCTTCACAATAAAACAACGAGAGGTCACTGGATGGAATCTCACCATGAGTATTGAAATCAGTGTGCAAGAGCACTTTGCTTGCCACTCTCCATAGTGTATAGTAGGTCACTGGAGACGGGAGACCTACCAGAAATATGGAAAACAGCTAATGTAGTCCCAATATACAAAAAGGGTAACAGACAAGAGGCACTGAACTACAGGTAATCTCAAACCCACTGGTAATCTCAAACTCTTCCAGTGGTTCCTGGTTAGCTATTCCCTCTCTTATCTCTGGGATTTCTCCTTGCTCTAAGGTGAAGACCTCTTGGAATTTCTTATTCAGTTCCTCACACACTTCCTTGTCGTTTGTAGTGAATCCTTCTGCCCCTATCCTTAAATTCATAACCTGTTCCTTTACTGTTGTTTTTCTCCTGATGTGGCTATGCAGCAATTTAGGCTGAGTCTTTGCCTTGCTTGCGATGTCGTTTTCGTATTGTCTTTCTGCCTCTCCTCTCATCCTGACATATTCAATCCTGGCATTCTGGTATCTTTCTCTGCTCTCCAATGTCCTGTTATTCCTATAGTTTCTCCACGCCCTTTAGTTTGCTGCTTAGCTAGCCTACATCTCTGATTAAACCATGGGTTTCTCATCTTCATTTCACTGTTTTAATTTTAGGCTGGGACAAACTTGTTTGCTGCGTCCTTGCACATTTGCGTGATGTAGTCCATCATATCTTGGGCTGTCTTTTCTCTGAGCTCTGTTTCCCATGCTATATCTTTTAGGAATTTTCTTATCTTCTCATAGTTTCCCTTTCGGTATGCTAACCTTTTGGTTTCGGTATCCCTCCTCGAGTTCAATAACCCTTCTTCAATCAGGTACTCAAACACCAATACACTGTGGTCGCTCATTCCTACTGGGGCCTCAAAACCGATTTCTCTTATGTCAGAGTCGTTCAGGGTGAAGACTAGGTCGAGTCTCGCTGGTTCTTCATTTCCTCTCATCCTTGTGGGTTTTCTGACATGTTGGGTTAAGAAGTTTCCAGTCACCACCTCCAGTAGTTTGGCTCTCCACATATCCTCGCCTCCATGCGGTTCCTTGTTCTCCCAATCAATCCTTCCGTGATTAAAGTCTCTCATGATGAGCAGGTGGGATCTATTTCTACAGGCAGCAGAGGCTGCCCTCTTGTTACGAACCCGGATTCAGCGTCCGAGCCTGGAGCAGTGACAAACACGCCATCTGTGGGTCAGCTCCCGAAACCCCCGCCAAACGAACGACGACACCTAGTGAGGACAGCGTGTACTGGCCTCGAGGACCAGTTTCCAGTCTGGTTCAGCACTCAACACCGCCGCTCCTGACCCCTGGTGAGGTGGTGCTCCGACGACAGCGCCATCTATGGAGTGGATATGTCGGGCGTTTGTATCTGAGCCTGTGAGTGTGGTGTATTAGTGTCCCGGTTATTAATGACGTGTCTGCTTACAGAGCCGACCTGGGACCACTGTGTTGAAGGTGGAGTCAGTCTACCCGAGGCAGCCAGTCTCCATACAGTGAAGTTTGCTGCAGCTGTCGTGACGTCGTCCCCCCGGAAGAACACTGTGGTGTGTTAAGCCTGCCAGTGGAGTGGCAGTGGAAGGATTTACCCGGGACCGACGGTTGGAGACGATAATCCACTGGGGTATTGAGGACAGGAGGGTGATTGGTGATATCACACGAGACTCCTGTCTAGGGCGTACCCCTTTTATCGTTCGTGGAGTGACCGTACCAGCCTTGGTGGCTCAGTACCTGCCAGCAGACCTGCTGGACGTGTGGTTGACGGCCTCCACGACGGTGCCCCCAGTGGACCTGTGTTGTGGCTGACCTGTGGCCAGGGTAGGCTCGGCGTTCTCAGAGGACACGTCTTGAGGCCACGAAGAAAGCACCGCGGACTCAGCACCTAGCTTCGAGGATCCATAGTCTCCAGCAGAAGACTACAGTGTTGATCCTCTTGTAAAGTGTTAATACCCCTCCCCCTTGTGTACTCTTTTATTATATATATTAAACGGTGATGGTGAAAATTATATTATATTAAGTTCTTACCTTTCTTTCCCTACTCCCTTTAAGTTACTTGCGTCACGGATCGCATCCCTTGATAGCCTCTACTGGCTTGGGGCCGGATATATATCTTCCTCTAACTACATCAGAGTGAGAACCCCGTTGCGTCCCGAGAGGGCCGTAACATAATTGGCATCCCCAGCGGGATCCGTCCCCTTGTTAAGTATGTTTGACAGGGGTGGTGAAGTGGCGTAATCCCTGTAAATAATTCCCCCTGTGTGTGACGATTGCGACGTTATACGTCCCGTGCGGTGCTCAGAGTGACTAAGTGCGATATTGTGCAGTGCGGTGCTCGCTGTGATTAAGCGATTAAGTGCAATATTGAGTAGTGCGGTGCTCAGTGCGTTAGTGCAATATTGTAGAGCGAAGTGTTCGCTTGGACTCAGTGCAATATTGGGTAGTGCGGTGCCCGAAGTAATTACGTGCAATATTGGCAAGTGCAGTGTTTGGTGCGATAAAGGGCCATATTGACGTAGAACAGTGTAAGCAGTGTGTTAAGTGCAAAGTGTTCCATCTGTGACAATGGCAGACAAAGCTACCATCGATGATCTGGACGATGTTCAGGCTTTTCTGAACAGAGTGGACTGTCTTGCCAGATTAAAGTATCTGAGCAAACCGGAACTTGTACTAGTGAGCGCCTACCTGGAGATCAAGATCCGTGCCAGTGATTCCCGTGTGGAGATCTTGTCCAAGGTTCACCGGCACCTGAAGGCAGAAGAGAAACAGGAAGGCGAGACTCCTAGTACAAGGGAAGGTGAGGAAATAGCTTCCACAGAAAAGGAAGATAAGGGCAGTGACATTGACAGTGATGCAGGTGAGCTGAATATAAGCTTGCTAACTGTAAAAATGCGTGCCTTGGAAATTAATCGAGAAATAGAGTGGAAGAAATTAGAAATGGAAAGAGAAAGACAAGACAAAGAATTGGCGATGAGGCGTTTAGAATTAGAACGAGAAAGAGAGAGAGAAGAACGAGAAAGAGAAGAGAGAAGAGAGAGAGAAGAACGAGACAGAGAGAGAGAAGAACGAGAAAGAGAGAGAGAAGAAAGACAGAGACAACATGAACTAGAAGTTTTACGACTAGGCGCTGGACAGAGACAAACTGGAGTAAGCGGTTTCGATCCGGTAAGAAATATCAAAATGGTCCCCAAATTCAATGAGAGGGAAGTCTCGAAGTTCTTTGCAGCCTTCGAGAAAGTCGCTGCCTCTTTGGAGTGGCCAAGGGAGAATTGGGCCATCATGATACAGTCAGTTTTGACTGGGAAGGCCCAAATTGCCTACTCTACGTTATCCCTTGACGACTCCGGCGATTACGATATGGTGAAGAAAGTGGTGCTCATGGCGTACCAATTGGTACCTGAGGCATATAGGCAAAAGTTCCGAAACCTGAAGAAGACCTCAGAGCACACTTTCACCGAATTCGCCACCATCAAGGAGCGACTTTTTCAAGAATGGTGCGCCTCTCGGAAGGTGGAGACCAAGGAAGACCTCGAACAGCTGATTCTGCTCGAGGACTTCAAGGATTGTTTATCTGGAGACCTCAAGACGTACTTAGAGGAACAGCAGGTAGAGACCTTGAGTGCAGCAGCCACCATGGCTGAAGAGTATATCCTGACTCATAGGCCGTCTGCTAAGTACGTCCCGAGGAATTACCAGCGCCGGTTTGACAGACCTCATGATGAAGAAGAAAGACCCGTCCCACGAAGCGCTAAGAAGACGCCCCCAAGTAGCCCTCGAAGAACAAGTCCTAGTAGTCCGAAACACCGTAGTCCGAGGAGGAACATGGTGTGCTGGACTTGTGGGCAGAAGGGACACATAGCTGCTAGGTGCCGAGGCAGAAGAGGTGGCAGCGCACGAAGGGAGGTGATGTTGATCAGTTGTGTTACACCACCAGCAGGAAACCAGTCTACGACGAAGCAGGAAGAACCAAGTTTGTTGGCCCCTCACACTTCAACCGGGTATGTAACGAGTGATCATACTGGTAGATCAGTTGTAGTGCTCAGAGATAGTGGAGCAGCCCAGTCCCTGATCGTGAAGAGCTCGTTACCCGAGGGAGTAAGTGTGGATGGGAGACCAGAGGTTATCCTGGTTGGGTTTCCAAGGACGCAGTACATCGCCCCCTTAGTGCCAGTACATCTCGACTCGCCTTATTTCAGCGGCACATGTGCGTTGGCAGTAGTCGATACCCTCCCTGTGGCTGGGATTGACGTGGTACTAGCCAACGACTTGGTGATAGATTGGAGCATCAATCTTCCCAAGGTTGCGGACGAGTCTACCGGAACAGCACGGTCTGAGGTAACAGGCAATGGTAATGTCCAGGTAAAGACAGACCCGGATTTGAACATGTCTAATTTGTCCTCTCACCCGCAGATCGACAGTTATTTAGCAGTGTCTCCTGATTCTCTCGACGAGGAACATGAGGTTACGATGGCAGAAGTACCTGAGCTAGAAAAGAGGCCTTGTGTGCAGACACCCACGGATACCAACGAGTCTGGAGCGAAGGCTGAGGTGTGCTTGCGGTATGGCAAGTTACAGCGTGTAGTGGACCAGCCAGAGATTCCCCAGACGTCAGAGGTATGTGAGGTGTGTTCTAAAGGTCTAGTGCCCTCTTTGGTCCAAGCCAGGCTAGTGGATGGTGCCGGCTATGGACATGACAAGCTCAGGAAACTTATCCCTCGACTTACCAAATGTTTCCTATCGGTATTGTGTTTTGTTCTCCTATGTGCTCTCTGTGTTCTCAGTAAGGATCAGTGGACGACCCGAAGGATGATGGCTCCCGTGAACATCGAGAAGAGGTCCCAGGGATTGGAGAGTTGTACTGCAAGTGTTGCAGTTGAAGAAGGGACCTGGGAGGTAATAGATGATACAGGAGGTACGACATGTGATAATATGAGTGACTGTTTCCGACAGGTTGACACCCCCCGCGTGACAGCTGAGCCTCAACACAGCGTTATGCGGAACGTTGGTCGACCTGACGGTGGCAGAGTGAATGCCATCTGCGACGTACAAGCAGCCCTGTTGGGACTAGGTGTGAACCTAGTAGGGTATGCTGTAAGTATTGACTTATCCACTGTCGCGATCACTCTGAATTACCAGACCCCTGTATTCCAGGTTCCTGTCTCCCTGAAGGACCATCAGACTGGCACCAGAAATGCCGTCTGTGGTCAGCCATCATCGGTGCTACGACATAGGGAAGTGTCGAGTCACCCCAGATCGTGTCAAAACCAATCCGTACTAGAGAGGTGTGAGATGATGCCCCTGCTTGACATCGCAGTGGAGAGGTGGACGATTATATCAGGCAGATCATTGCCTTCTATCTACAAGTTCCCTTTGTGCCAGGGTTCCTCGGTACAGTTCTGTAGACGTGACAGCCTCGACATCCCAGATTATAAAGCATGTGTGTCCATTTGGAGTTGTGTCGTCGTACTAATTTGGTTTGTGTTTCTTTTTATAGAACCCCAAACCAAATTCTTTTTGGTGGGGAGGTGTTACGAACCCGGATTCAGCGTCCGAGCCTGGAGCAGTGACAAACACGCCATCTGTGGGTCAGCTCCCGAAACCCCCGCCAAACGAACGACGACACCTAGTGAGGACAGCGTGTACTGGCCTCGAGGACCAGTTTCCAGTCTGGTTCAGCACTCAACACCGCCGCTCCTGACCCCTGGTGAGGTGGTGCTCCGACGACAGCGCCATCTATGGAGTGGATATGTCGGGCGTTTGTATCTGAGCCTGTGAGTGTGGTGTATTAGTGTCCCGGTTATTAATGACGTGTCTGCTTACAGAGCCGACCTGGGACCACTGTGTTGAAGGTGGAGTCAGTCTACCCGAGGCAGCCAGTCTCCATACAGTGAAGTTTGCTGCAGCTGTCGTGACGTCGTCCCCCCGGAAGAACACTGTGGTGTGTTAAGCCTGCCAGTGGAGTGGCAGTGGAAGGATTTACCCGGGACCGACGGTTGGAGACGATAATCCACTGGGGTATTGAGGACAGGAGGGTGATTGGTGATATCACACGAGACTCCTGTCTAGGGCGTACCCCTTTTATCGTTCGTGGAGTGGCCGTACCAGCCTTGGTGGCTCAGTACCTGCCAGCAGACCTGCTGGACGTGTGGTTGACGGCCTCCACGACGGTGCCCCCAGTGGACCTGTGTTGTGGCTGACCTGTGGCCAGGGTAGGCTCGGCGTTCTCAGAGGACACGTCTTGAGGCCACGAAGAAAGCACCGCGGACTCAGCACCTAGCTTCGAGGATCCATAGTCTCCAGCAGAAGACTACAGTGTTGATCCTCTTGTAAAGTGTTAATACCTCTCCCCCTTGTGTACTCTTTTATTATATATATTAAACGGTGATGGTGAAAATTATATTATATTAAGTTCTTACCTTTCTTTCCCTACTCCCTTTAAGTTACTTGCGTCACGGATCGCATCCCTTGATAGCCTCTACTGGCTTGGGGCCGGATATATATCTTCCTCTAACTACATCAGAGTGAGAACCCCGTTGCGTCCCGAGAGGGCCGTAACACCTCTCAATTATAGTGTTAACTGCCATGTTGTTGTTTTCGTACTCTTGACTGGGTTTTCTGTCATTTGGTGGAGGTTTATATATTACTTCTACTACTATCCTTGGTCCTCCCATTATCATGGTGCCTGCTATGTAGTCTCTGAAACCCTCACAGCCCCGGATAGCCATCTCCTTAAAACTCCATTCCTTTCTCATGAGCAAGGCCATTCCGGCTCCTCCCCTGCCTTCCCTCTCTTTCCTTATTACTGGGTACTCCTGGGGAAACACGGCATTCGTTATGATTTCAGAGAGTTTTGTTTCAGTGAGTCCAATTTCATCTGGGTTCACTTCTTGTGCTCTTTCCCTTAGTTCACTTGCTTTGCTTGTGATCCCATCTGTGTTCGAGTACATTACCCTGAAACTGACTCTCTTCTGCTTCTCCACTGGGGGGGGGGGATCTGTGGGGTCTGGGGTGAGCGGGAGCTGCGAGGATCTGGTACGGGGAGACTGGTGGAGGAGGAAGGGCTTGGGGGGGGTGAGGAGGAGGGGGAGGGTAGGGGGGGGTGAGAGGGGGATGGTTGGGGGGAGTGGGTGAGAGGGGGAGGGTTGGGGGGTGAGAGGGGGAGGGTTAAGGGGGGATGAGAGGAGGAGGTTTGGGGGGATGGGGGAGAAGGGGGGGTTTGGGGGGGCAGTAAAGGGGGGAGGGCTTGGGAGGCATGGGGGGAAAGGGAAGGCTGAGGTGGGTGAGGAAGAGGGGAGGGTTTTGGGGAGTAGTGGAGAGGGGAAGGCTTAGGTGAGGTGGGGGAGAGTGGGGGGCTTAGAGGGGCAGGGGAGAATGGAGGGCTTGTGTGTGGGAGAGACGGGAGGGCTTGGGGGATGGGGGAGAAGGGAGGTCCTGGGAGGAGTGGGAGGAGGGGGGGTGAGATTCTGTTCATTTTTAGGTATAAATTGGACTCTGATGAAATATGAGCTAAATACTGTCTCTGACTAATTTTGCTCACAAAGTGGACTCTGTTCATTTTTTAGGTATAAAATGGTCTCTGATGAAATATGAGCTAAAACTGTCTCTGACTAATTTTGATCTCAAAGTAGACATTGGCGAATTTCTGTTGATAATTGGACTCTGATGAAATATGAGCTAAATACTGTCTCTGACTAATTTTGGTCTTTACAGGTGAAATAGCCGTAAATGGATATAAAACTAAATGTTATGGCTAAGTTGGCTGTTTTCCTTAACAAAACATCTAAGACAATATTCTCTGAAAATGGTCCTTTTACAAATTCGGTCATAAACATATAAATAAACTTCTATGATTATTTGAAACTCTGAAAATAGTTGTAAGGAAATAGGAGGAGAGAGAGAGAGGAGGGACGGTCCAGATATTATGGAGAAGATAAGATATGATAAGAGGCGACTGGCTGGCCGGGCGTAAGGTAAATAAAGGTGACGCGAGAGATTGCGAGGTAAGGGGGGAGGGAGGGGGGTGTGATGTACGAGCCCCTGAAAACCCTGACTTACACAGATAACTTTCTAAATTTACATGAATAACTAAGGCTTACATAGACGATTTTTGTAAGTTGAAAACATGTAAAATATGTCCGTAGAGTTCTCATGGAAACCCTAAAGAGCTACATACGTTACTTGAATTTGTTCCATAAGCCCTTAACAAACTTCTAAGTCTCGGAAATTATTTTTCTCATAAGAAATCCTTACTTCTAAAATCTGTGACTGACAAAATTTACCTGAAAACCCCGACATGCTACACATAAATTTCCAGAAAAAAAAAAAAGTTACCTGTGGATCTTACAGTCCACAGGGGTCCTCTCGCCAAAAAAAAAAAAGTGCCTGTGGCTCTTACAGTCCACAGGGGTCCTCTCGCCAAAAAAAAAAAATTGCCTGTGGCTCTTACAGTCCACAGGGGTCCTCTGACCAGAAAAAAAAATTGCCTGTGGCTCTTACTCCCTACTACTCCTCGCTACACAGCAGACCACGGGGTCCACGCTACACAGCGGACCACGGGGTCCTCGCTACACAGCAGACCACGGGGTCGGCGCTACACTACAGACCATGGCGTTCATTCTACACATCAGACCATGGGGTCCACGCTACACAGCAGACCATGGGGTCCACGCTACTCTGCAGACCATGGCGTCCATGCTACACAGCAGACCACGGGGTCCTCGCTACACAGCAGACCACGGGGTCCTCGCTACACAGCAGACAACGGGGTCCACGCTACACAGCGGACCACGGGGTCCTCGCTACACAGCAGACCACTGAGTCCACGCTACACATCAGACCATGGGTTCCACGCTACACAGCAGACCATGGGTTCCACGCTACACATCAGAACATGGGGTCCACGCTACACATTAGACCACAAGTTCCACGCTACACAGCAGACCACGGGGTCCTCGCTACACAGCAGACTACGGGGTCCACGCTACACAGCAGACCACGGGGTCCTCGCTACACAGCAGACCTCGGGGTCCACGCTACACAGCGGACCACGGGGTCCACGCTACACTACAGACCATGGCGTTCATGCTACACATCAGACCATGGGGTCCACGCTACACAGCAGACCATGGGGTCCTCGCTACACAGCAGACTACGGGGTCTTTGATACACATA
Source organism: Procambarus clarkii (assembly GCF_040958095.1). Lineage (NCBI taxonomy): Eukaryota > Metazoa > Arthropoda > Malacostraca > Decapoda > Cambaridae > Procambarus > Procambarus clarkii. The sequence continues at coordinate 10,339,801 of NC_091224.1, read as the reverse complement.
AGACCACGGGGTACACGCTACACAGCAGACCACGGGGTCCACGCTACACTACAGACCATGGCGTTCATGCTACACAGCAGACTACGGGGTCCTCGCTACACAGCAGACCACGGGGTCCACGCTACACAGCAGACCACGGGGTCCCCGCTACACATCAGACCACGGGGTCCACGCTAGACTGCAGACCATGGGTCCATGCTACACAGCAGACCACGGGGTCAAACGCTACACAGCAGACCAGGGGTCTTTGATACACATTAGACCACGGGGTCCACGCTACACATCAGACCACGGGGTCCACGCTACACAGCAGACCATGGCGTCCATGCTACACAGCAGACCACGGGGTCAACGCTACACAGCAGACCAGGGGGTCCACGCTACACATTAGACCACGGGGTCCACGCTACACTGCAGACCATGGGATCCACGCTACACAGCAGACCACTGGGTCCACGCTACACATCAGACCACGGGGGTCCACGCTACACAGCAGACCACGGGGTCCACGCTACACAGCAGACCACGGGGGTCCACGCTACACATCAGACCACGGGGGTCCACGCTACACAGCAGACCACGGGGGTCCACGCTACACATCAGACCACGGGGGTCCACGCTACACATCAGACCACGGGGGTCCACGCTACTCAGCAGACCACGGGGTACACGCTACACAGCAGACCATGGCGTCCACGCTACACATCAGACCACGGGGGTCCACGCTGCACAGCAGACCATGGGGTCCACGCTACACAGCAGACCACGGGGGTCCACTCTACACATCAGACCACGGGGGTCCACGCTACACAGCAGACCATGGGGTCCACGCTACACTGCAGACCATGGCGTCCATGCTACACAGCAGACCACGGGGGTCCACTCTACACATCAGACCACGGGGGTCCACGCTACACAGCAGACCATGGGGTACACGCTATACTGCAGACCATGGCGTCCATGCTACACAGCAGACCACGGGGGTCGACGCTACACATGAGACCACGGGGTCCACGCTACACAGCAGACCACGGGGTCTACGCTACACAGCAGACCACGGGGTTCCACTCTACACATCAGACCACGGGGGTCCACTCTACACATCAGACCACGGGGGTCCACGCTACACAGCAGACCACGGGGGTCCACTCTACACATCAGACCACGGGGGTCCACACTACACTGCAGACCATGGCGTCCATGCTACACAGCAGACCACGGGGTCCACACTACACAGCAGACCACGGGGGTTCACGCTATACATCAGACCATGGGGTCCACGCTACACAGCAGACCAAGGAGTCCACGCTACACAGCAGACCATAAGGGACCACGCTACACAGCAGACCCTGGGGTCCATGCTACACAGTAGACTATGGGGTCCACGCTACACAGCAGACCATGGGGTTCATGCTACGCAGCAGACCATAGGGATCCTTGCTACACAGCAAACCACAGGGTCCATGCTGCACAGCAGACCATGGGGTCCACGCAACACAGCCGACCATGGGGTCCATGCTACACAGCAGACCATGGGGTCCACGCTACACAGCAGACCCTGGGATCCATGATACAAGGCAAACCACAGGGTCCATGCTACACAGCAGACCATGGGGTCCACGCAACACAGCCGACCACGGGGTCCATGCTACACAGCAGACCATGGGGGACCACGCTACACAGCAGACCCTGGGGTCCATGCTACACAGCAGACCATAGGGTCCACGCAACACAGCAGAACATGGGGTTCACGCTACACAGCAGACCATGGGATGTATGATACACAGCAGACCATGGGATGTATGATACACAGCAGACCACGGGGTCCATGCTACACAGCAGACCACGGGGTCCACGCTTCACAATAGACCAGATGGATCACGCTACTGTTATCACCCCAGGTAGCCTGAGGAACGAGTCTACCTGTTAGAGAGTTATTCCACCTACTAGACCTAATTGAGATGTCAGAGGAAAAAAAAAGCTGTGCATTAATTGGCTGTTGATTGCTGTCAGCAATCAACAGCCAATTAATGCACAACTATATTCTACCCACTTCAAGACTCCGCTCCAGTATAGAAGCATCAAGAAAGATGGGCTAATAGGTCCTCTGCAATTACTTCCATTCTTACCTTCAATACCCATTGTTTCGTGTTCTATCCTGTGTTGGAAGTTTTGTTCACCTCATCCAAAACTGTTGTAACATATCACCTCACCCAAAATGCGGGTATAAAATGAAAAATGAAAGCTGTTTAAATCATAGCATAAGTAAAAACTCTGTTTAGTGTTTGCAGGTAATAGTTGTGTGTGTGTAAACTAAAAGTCTTTGAAAATGTAATAAGTTATTACGGAATGCGTTCAAGTGTCACGTCAGACTAGAAATAAAAATGAATTTTAGCGAATTGATTTTTCAGTTACCATCAACAGTGAAAAGAAACATAAGAAAGATCGAGAAAATTCGTGTTAGAATTATTAATCTTACTTTTTCGGTCATATTTAATAATATATGTCTATAGGAAAGACTGCTACCAATATATATATATATATATATATATATATATATATATATATATATATATATATATATATATATATATATATATATATATATATATATATATATATATATATATATATGTCGTACCTAGTAGCCAGAACGCACTTCTCAGCCTACTATGCAAGGCCAAATTTGCCTAATAAGCCAAGTTTTCCTGAATTAATATATTTTCCCTATTTTTTTTCTTATGAAAAGATAAAGCTACCCGTTTCATTATGTATGAGGTCAATTTTTTTTTATTTTAGTTAAAATTGACGTAGATATATGACCGAACCTAACCAACCCTACCTAACCTAACCTAACCTATCTTTATAGGTTAGGTTAGGTTAGGTAGCCGAAAAAGTTAGGTTAGGTTAGGTAGGTTAGGTCGTCGAAAAACAACTAATTCATGAAAACTTGGCTTATTAGGCAAATCGGGCCTTGCATAGTAGGCCGAGAAGTGCGTTCTGGCTATTAGGTACGACATATATATATATATATATATATATATATATATATATATATATATATATATATATATATATATATATATATATATATATATATATATATATATATATATATATATATATATATATACACAATATATATATACAATATATATATACAATATATATATATATATATATATATATATATATATATATATATATATATATATATATATATATATATATATATATATATATATGTCGTACCTAGTAGCCAGAACGAACTTTTCAGCCTACTATGCAAGGCCCGATTTGCCTACTAAGCCAAGTTTTCAAGAATTAATATATTTTCTCAATTTTTTTTCTTACGAAATGATAAAGCAACCCATTTCATTATGTATGAGGTCAATTTGTTTTTATTATAGTTAAAATTAACGTAGATATATGGCCGAACCTAACCAACCCTACCTAACCTAACCTAACCTATCTTTATAGGTTAGGTTAGGTTAGGTAGCCGAAAAAGTTAGGTTAGGTTAGGTTAGGTAGGTTAGGTAGTCGGAAAACAATTAATTCATGCAAACTTGGCTTATTAGGCAAATCGGGCCTTGCAAATCGCAGCCGTTTTATGGGCTGCGGAAAAGAAGTTTCTGTAAAATAGTCTAATAGGGGGTATAGGTGTTGTGTTAGTTGTCTCTTCAGAGGTTACATGGCGTTTCACTTTGTTCTTATGATGTCTTCCACAAAACCATTGGAGAAACCGTTGTTGACTAGGACCTGCCTTACCCTACAGAGTGAGGCACTAATGTTGGATTAGGACTTCGTTGTGCAGCAGATTGGGAGACTTGCAGAAGTGCCTGTCTTGATATTTTGGAGGACCTACAGATATTCATTGGATGTGAGCCTCTCTAGCCGAACAGAGGCTCATGGTGGACACAAATGTTTAAGGGGAGTGCTTGAATGATTATTGGCATGTAAGACGCAGTGTAAGGTAAATGATTTAATTCATCTGTTGTTGGGGGAATATTTATGAAGATGTTGCTGGTGTTTCAGCCACAGGCTGAGTTTTATATACTTTTGGGGCTGAAGGTACGATCTTTTTGTGACAGGATTTCAATCCCAGACCATGGGGTCCACGTTACAAAGCTGGCCACAGGGCCACGCTACACATCAGATCACGGGGTAAGTAGTGGAAAACCCGGACGGGAACCGGCAATTTTAATTTTTTTCTCTGTCAGTTCACGTTCCAGACATTTTTCGTTACCTCGGCGACGCCCGGATTATTTTTCGTCACCTCGGTGACACTCGTACAAGTGTCTGATGACACATGACACTATACAAGACATGATGGACTATGTCACCCAAAAGTTTCAGGAGGCAGCAAACAGGTTTATCCTGGCCCAACAGGAAAAATCCGAGATGCAAAAGAAGAATCCATAAATTAATAGGGCATGTATGGAAGCAAACGAACTGAACAAAAGGGCGAGTAGGAACTTCCAAAATAACAGAACACCAGAAAGCAGAGAGAGAGAGAGAGATAACAGAGAACAAGGCACGAGTATGTTAGTGTGAGAACAGAAGCTGAGAAAAAGTATGAAAATTATATAGGTAATAAAGTCAAGACCGAACCAAAGCTACTACACATTCACATCGGGAGGAAAACAACAGTGAAGGAAAAAGTGATGAAACTTTTGAATGGGTGAGGATAGGTACACAGAGAATGACAAAGAGGTGTGTGAAGAACTCAACAAGAGGTTCCAGGAGGTCTTCACAATAAAACAACGAGAGGTCACTGGATGGAATCTCACCATGAGTATTGAAATCAGTGTGCAAGAGCACTTTGCTTGCCACTCTCCATAGTGTATAGTAGGTCACTGGAGACGGGAGACCTACCAGAAATATGGAAAACAGCTAATGTAGTCCCAATATACAAAAAGGGTAACAGACAAGAGGCACTGAACTACAGGTAATCTCAAACCCACTGGTAATCTCAAACTCTTCCAGTGGTTCCTGGTTAGCTATTCCCTCTCTTATCTCTGGGATTTCTCCTTGCTCTAAGGTGAAGACCTCTTGGAATTTCTTATTCAGTTCCTCACACACTTCCTTGTCGTTTGTAGTGAATCCTTCTGCCCCTATCCTTAAATTCATAACCTGTTCCTTTACTGTTGTTTTTCTCCTGATGTGGCTATGCAGCAATTTAGGCTGAGTCTTTGCCTTGCTTGCGATGTCGTTTTCGTATTGTCTTTCTGCCTCTCCTCTCATCCTGACATATTCAATCCTGGCATTCTGGTATCTTTCTCTGCTCTCCAATGTCCTGTTATTCCTATAGTTTCTCCACGCCCTTTAGTTTGCTGCTTAGCTAGCCTACATCTCTGATTAAACCATGGGTTTCTCATCTTCATTTCACTGTTTTAATTTTAGGCTGGGACAAACTTGTTTGCTGCGTCCTTGCACATTTGCGTGATGTAGTCCATCATATCTTGGGCTGTCTTTTCTCTGAGCTCTGTTTCCCATGCTATATCTTTTAGGAATTTTCTTATCTTCTCATAGTTTCCCTTTCGGTATGCTAACCTTTTGGTTTCGGTATCCCTCCTCGAGTTCAATAACCCTTCTTCAATCAGGTACTCAAACACCAATACACTGTGGTCGCTCATTCCTACTGGGGCCTCAAAACCGATTTCTCTTATGTCAGAGTCGTTCAGGGTGAAGACTAGGTCGAGTCTCGCTGGTTCTTCATTTCCTCTCATCCTTGTGGGTTTTCTGACATGTTGGGTTAAGAAGTTTCCAGTCACCACCTCCAGTAGTTTGGCTCTCCACATATCCTCGCCTCCATGCGGTTCCTTGTTCTCCCAATCAATCCTTCCGTGATTAAAGTCTCTCATGATGAGCAGGTGGGATCTATTTCTACAGGCAGCAGAGGCTGCCCTCTTGTTACGAACCCGGATTCAGCGTCCGAGCCTGGAGCAGTGACAAACACGCCATCTGTGGGTCAGCTCCCGAAACCCCCGCCAAACGAACGACGACACCTAGTGAGGACAGCGTGTACTGGCCTCGAGGACCAGTTTCCAGTCTGGTTCAGCACTCAACACCGCCGCTCCTGACCCCTGGTGAGGTGGTGCTCCGACGACAGCGCCATCTATGGAGTGGATATGTCGGGCGTTTGTATCTGAGCCTGTGAGTGTGGTGTATTAGTGTCCCGGTTATTAATGACGTGTCTGCTTACAGAGCCGACCTGGGACCACTGTGTTGAAGGTGGAGTCAGTCTACCCGAGGCAGCCAGTCTCCATACAGTGAAGTTTGCTGCAGCTGTCGTGACGTCGTCCCCCCGGAAGAACACTGTGGTGTGTTAAGCCTGCCAGTGGAGTGGCAGTGGAAGGATTTACCCGGGACCGACGGTTGGAGACGATAATCCACTGGGGTATTGAGGACAGGAGGGTGATTGGTGATATCACACGAGACTCCTGTCTAGGGCGTACCCCTTTTATCGTTCGTGGAGTGACCGTACCAGCCTTGGTGGCTCAGTACCTGCCAGCAGACCTGCTGGACGTGTGGTTGACGGCCTCCACGACGGTGCCCCCAGTGGACCTGTGTTGTGGCTGACCTGTGGCCAGGGTAGGCTCGGCGTTCTCAGAGGACACGTCTTGAGGCCACGAAGAAAGCACCGCGGACTCAGCACCTAGCTTCGAGGATCCATAGTCTCCAGCAGAAGACTACAGTGTTGATCCTCTTGTAAAGTGTTAATACCCCTCCCCCTTGTGTACTCTTTTATTATATATATTAAACGGTGATGGTGAAAATTATATTATATTAAGTTCTTACCTTTCTTTTCCCTACTCCCTTTAAGTTACTTGCGTCACGGATCGCATCCCTTGATAGCCTCTACTGGCTTGGGGCCGGATATATATCTTCCTCTAACTACATCAGAGTGAGAACCCCGTTGCGTCCCGAGAGGGCCGTAACATAATTGGCATCCCCAGCGGGATCCGTCCCCTTGTTAAGTATGTTTGACAGGGGTGGTGAAGTGGCGTAATCCCTGTAAATAATTCCCCCTGTGTGTGACGATTGCGACGTTATACGTCCCGTGCGGTGCTCAGAGTGACTAAGTGCGATATTGTGCAGTGCGGTGCTCGCTGTGATTAAGCGATTAAGTGCAATATTGAGTAGTGCGGTGCTCAGTGCGTTAGTGCAATATTGTAGAGCGAAGTGTTCGCTTGGACTCAGTGCAATATTGGGTAGTGCGGTGCCCGAAGTAATTACGTGCAATATTGGCAAGTGCAGTGTTTGGTGCGATAAAGGGCCATATTGACGTAGAACAGTGTAAGCAGTGTGTTAAGTGCAAAGTGTTCCATCTGTGACAATGGCAGACAAAGCTACCATCGATGATCTGGACGATGTTCAGGCTTTTCTGAACAGAGTGGACTGTCTTGCCAGATTAAAGTATCTGAGCAAACCGGAACTTGTACTAGTGAGCGCCTACCTGGAGATCAAGATCCGTGCCAGTGATTCCCGTGTGGAGATCTTGTCCAAGGTTCACCGGCACCTGAAGGCAGAAGAGAAACAGGAAGGCGAGACTCCTAGTACAAGGGAAGGTGAGGAAATAGCTTCCACAGAAAAGGAAGATAAGGGCAGTGACATTGACAGTGATGCAGGTGAGCTGAATATAAGCTTGCTAACTGTAAAAATGCGTGCCTTGGAAATTAATCGAGAAATAGAGTGGAAGAAATTAGAAATGGAAAGAGAAAGACAAGACAAAGAATTGGCGATGAGGCGTTTAGAATTAGAACGAGAAAGAGAGAGAGAAGAACGAGAAAGAGAAGAGAGAAGAGAGAGAGAAGAACGAGACAGAGAGAGAGAAGAACGAGAAAGAGAGAGAGAAGAAAGACAGAGACAACATGAACTAGAAGTTTTACGACTAGGCGCTGGACAGAGACAAACTGGAGTAAGCGGTTTCGATCCGGTAAGAAATATCAAAATGGTCCCCAAATTCAATGAGAGGGAAGTCTCGAAGTTCTTTGCAGCCTTCGAGAAAGTCGCTGCCTCTTTGGAGTGGCCAAGGGAGAATTGGGCCATCATGATACAGTCAGTTTTGACTGGGAAGGCCCAAATTGCCTACTCTACGTTATCCCTTGACGACTCCGGCGATTACGATATGGTGAAGAAAGTGGTGCTCATGGCGTACCAATTGGTACCTGAGGCATATAGGCAAAAGTTCCGAAACCTGAAGAAGACCTCAGAGCACACTTTCACCGAATTCGCCACCATCAAGGAGCGACTTTTTCAAGAATGGTGCGCCTCTCGGAAGGTGGAGACCAAGGAAGACCTCGAACAGCTGATTCTGCTCGAGGACTTCAAGGATTGTTTATCTGGAGACCTCAAGACGTACTTAGAGGAACAGCAGGTAGAGACCTTGAGTGCAGCAGCCACCATGGCTGAAGAGTATATCCTGACTCATAGGCCGTCTGCTAAGTACGTCCCGAGGAATTACCAGCGCCGGTTTGACAGACCTCATGATGAAGAAGAAAGACCCGTCCCACGAAGCGCTAAGAAGACGCCCCCAAGTAGCCCTCGAAGAACAAGTCCTAGTAGTCCGAAACACCGTAGTCCGAGGAGGAACATGGTGTGCTGGACTTGTGGGCAGAAGGGACACATAGCTGCTAGGTGCCGAGGCAGAAGAGGTGGCAGCGCACGAAGGGAGGTGATGTTGATCAGTTGTGTTACACCACCAGCAGGAAACCAGTCTACGACGAAGCAGGAAGAACCAAGTTTGTTGGCCCCTCACACTTCAACCGGGTATGTAACGAGTGATCATACTGGTAGATCAGTTGTAGTGCTCAGAGATAGTGGAGCAGCCCAGTCCCTGATCGTGAAGAGCTCGTTACCCGAGGGAGTAAGTGTGGATGGGAGACCAGAGGTTATCCTGGTTGGGTTTCCAAGGACGCAGTACATCGCCCCCTTAGTGCCAGTACATCTCGACTCGCCTTATTTCAGCGGCACATGTGCGTTGGCAGTAGTCGATACCCTCCCTGTGGCTGGGATTGACGTGGTACTAGCCAACGACTTGGTGATAGATTGGAGCATCAATCTTCCCAAGGTTGCGGACGAGTCTACCGGAACAGCACGGTCTGAGGTAACAGGCAATGGTAATGTCCAGGTAAAGACAGACCCGGATTTGAACATGTCTAATTTGTCCTCTCACCCGCAGATCGACAGTTATTTAGCAGTGTCTCCTGATTCTCTCGACGAGGAACATGAGGTTACGATGGCAGAAGTACCTGAGCTAGAAAAGAGGCCTTGTGTGCAGACACCCACGGATACCAACGAGTCTGGAGCGAAGGCTGAGGTGTGCTTGCGGTATGGCAAGTTACAGCGTGTAGTGGACCAGCCAGAGATTCCCCAGACGTCAGAGGTATGTGAGGTGTGTTCTAAAGGTCTAGTGCCCTCTTTGGTCCAAGCCAGGCTAGTGGATGGTGCCGGCTATGGACATGACAAGCTCAGGAAACTTATCCCTCGACTTACCAAATGTTTCCTATCGGTATTGTGTTTTGTTCTCCTATGTGCTCTCTGTGTTCTCAGTAAGGATCAGTGGACGACCCGAAGGATGATGGCTCCCGTGAACATCGAGAAGAGGTCCCAGGGATTGGAGAGTTGTACTGCAAGTGTTGCAGTTGAAGAAGGGACCTGGGAGGTAATAGATGATACAGGAGGTACGACATGTGATAATATGAGTGACTGTTTCCGACAGGTTGACACCCCCCGCGTGACAGCTGAGCCTCAACACAGCGTTATGCGGAACGTTGGTCGACCTGACGGTGGCAGAGTGAATGCCATCTGCGACGTACAAGCAGCCCTGTTGGGACTAGGTGTGAACCTAGTAGGGTATGCTGTAAGTATTGACTTATCCACTGTCGCGATCACTCTGAATTACCAGACCCCTGTATTCCAGGTTCCTGTCTCCCTGAAGGACCATCAGACTGGCACCAGAAATGCCGTCTGTGGTCAGCCATCATCGGTGCTACGACATAGGGAAGTGTCGAGTCACCCCAGATCGTGTCAAAACCAATCCGTACTAGAGAGGTGTGAGATGATGCCCCTGCTTGACATCGCAGTGGAGAGGTGGACGATTATATCAGGCAGATCATTGCCTTCTATCTACAAGTTCCCTTTGTGCCAGGGTTCCTCGGTACAGTTCTGTAGACGTGACAGCCTCGACATCCCAGATTATAAAGCATGTGTGTCCATTTGGAGTTGTGTCGTCGTACTAATTTGGTTTGTGTTTCTTTTTATAGAACCCCAAACCAAATTCTTTTTGGTGGGGAGGTGTTACGAACCCGGATTCAGCGTCCGAGCCTGGAGCAGTGACAAACACGCCATCTGTGGGTCAGCTCCCGAAACCCCCGCCAAACGAACGACGACACCTAGTGAGGACAGCGTGTACTGGCCTCGAGGACCAGTTTCCAGTCTGGTTCAGCACTCAACACCGCCGCTCCTGACCCCTGGTGAGGTGGTGCTCCGACGACAGCGCCATCTATGGAGTGGATATGTCGGGCGTTTGTATCTGAGCCTGTGAGTGTGGTGTATTAGTGTCCCGGTTATTAATGACGTGTCTGCTTACAGAGCCGACCTGGGACCACTGTGTTGAAGGTGGAGTCAGTCTACCCGAGGCAGCCAGTCTCCATACAGTGAAGTTTGCTGCAGCTGTCGTGACGTCGTCCCCCCGGAAGAACACTGTGGTGTGTTAAGCCTGCCAGTGGAGTGGCAGTGGAAGGATTTACCCGGGACCGACGGTTGGAGACGATAATCCACTGGGGTATTGAGGACAGGAGGGTGATTGGTGATATCACACGAGACTCCTGTCTAGGGCGTACCCCTTTTATCGTTCGTGGAGTGGCCGTACCAGCCTTGGTGGCTCAGTACCTGCCAGCAGACCTGCTGGACGTGTGGTTGACGGCCTCCACGACGGTGCCCCCAGTGGACCTGTGTTGTGGCTGACCTGTGGCCAGGGTAGGCTCGGCGTTCTCAGAGGACACGTCTTGAGGCCACGAAGAAAGCACCGCGGACTCAGCACCTAGCTTCGAGGATCCATAGTCTCCAGCAGAAGACTACAGTGTTGATCCTCTTGTAAAGTGTTAATACCTCTCCCCCTTGTGTACTCTTTTATTATATATATTAAACGGTGATGGTGAAAATTATATTATATTAAGTTCTTACCTTTCTTTCCCTACTCCCTTTAAGTTACTTGCGTCACGGATCGCATCCCTTGATAGCCTCTACTGGCTTGGGGCCGGATATATATCTTCCTCTAACTACATCAGAGTGAGAACCCCGTTGCGTCCCGAGAGGGCCGTAACACCTCTCAATTATAGTGTTAACTGCCATGTTGTTGTTTTCGTACTCTTGACTGGGTTTTCTGTCATTTGGTGGAGGTTTATATATTACTTCTACTACTATCCTTGGTCCTCCCATTATCATGGTGCCTGCTATGTAGTCTCTGAAACCCTCACAGCCCCGGATAGCCATCTCCTTAAAACTCCATTCCTTTCTCATGAGCAAGGCCATTCCGGCTCCTCCCCTGCCTTCCCTCTCTTTCCTTATTACTGGGTACTCCTGGGGAAACACGGCATTCGTTATGATTTCAGAGAGTTTTGTTTCAGTGAGTCCAATTTCATCTGGGTTCACTTCTTGTGCTCTTTCCCTTAGTTCACTTGCTTTGCTTGTGATCCCATCTGTGTTCGAGTACATTACCCTGAAACTGACTCTCTTCTGCTTCTCCACTGGGGGGGGGGGATCTGTGGGGTCTGGGGTGAGCGGGAGCTGCGAGGATCTGGTACGGGGAGACTGGTGGAGGAGGAAGGGCTTGGGGGGGGTGAGGAGGAGGGGGAGGGTAGGGGGGGGTGAGAGGGGGATGGTTGGGGGGAGTGGGTGAGAGGGGGAGGGTTGGGGGGTGAGAGGGGGAGGGTTAAGGGGGGATGAGAGGAGGAGGTTTGGGGGGATGGGGGAGAAGGGGGGGTTTGGGGGGGCAGTAAAGGGGGGAGGGCTTGGGAGGCATGGGGGGAAAGGGAAGGCTGAGGTGGGTGAGGAAGAGGGGAGGGTTTTGGGGAGTAGTGGAGAGGGGAAGGCTTAGGTGAGGTGGGGGAGAGTGGGGGGCTTAGAGGGGCAGGGGAGAATGGAGGGCTTGTGTGTGGGAGAGACGGGAGGGCTTGGGGGATGGGGGAGAAGGGAGGTCCTGGGAGGAGTGGGAGGAGGGGGGGTGAGATTCTGTTCATTTTTAGGTATAAATTGGACTCTGATGAAATATGAGCTAAATACTGTCTCTGACTAATTTTGCTCACAAAGTGGACTCTGTTCATTTTTTAGGTATAAAATGGTCTCTGATGAAATATGAGCTAAAACTGTCTCTGACTAATTTTGATCTCAAAGTAGACATTGGCGAATTTCTGTTGATAATTGGACTCTGATGAAATATGAGCTAAATACTGTCTCTGACTAATTTTGGTCTTTACAGGTGAAATAGCCGTAAATGGATATAAAACTAAATGTTATGGCTAAGTTGGCTGTTTTCCTTAACAAAACATCTAAGACAATATTCTCTGAAAATGGTCCTTTTACAAATTCGGTCATAAACATATAAATAAACTTCTATGATTATTTGAAACTCTGAAAATAGTTGTAAGGAAATAGGAGGAGAGAGAGAGAGGAGGGACGGTCCAGATATTATGGAGAAGATAAGATATGATAAGAGGCGACTGGCTGGCCGGGCGTAAGGTAAATAAAGGTGACGCGAGAGATTGCGAGGTAAGGGGGGAGGGAGGGGGGTGTGATGTACGAGCCCCTGAAAACCCTGACTTACACAGATAACTTTCTAAATTTACATGAATAACTAAGGCTTACATAGACGATTTTTGTAAGTTGAAAACATGTAAAATATGTCCGTAGAGTTCTCATGGAAACCCTAAAGAGCTACATACGTTACTTGAATTTGTTCCATAAGCCCTTAACAAACTTCTAAGTCTCGGAAATTATTTTTCTCATAAGAAATCCTTACTTCTAAAATCTGTGACTGACAAAATTTACCTGAAAACCCCGACATGCTACACATAAATTTCCAGAAAAAAAAAAAAGTTACCTGTGGATCTTACAGTCCACAGGGGTCCTCTCGCCAAAAAAAAAAAGTGCCTGTGGCTCTTACAGTCCACAGGGGTCCTCTCGCCAAAAAAAAAAATTGCCTGTGGCTCTTACAGTCCACAGGGGTCCTCTGACCAGAAAAAAAAATTGCCTGTGGCTCTTACTCCCTACTACTCCTCGCTACACAGCAGACCACGGGGTCCACGCTACACAGCGGACCACGGGGTCCTCGCTACACAGCAGACCACGGGGTCGGCGCTACACTACAGACCATGGCGTTCATTCTACACATCAGACCATGGGGTCCACGCTACACAGCAGACCATGGGGTCCACGCTACTCTGCAGACCATGGCGTCCATGCTACACAGCAGACCACGGGGTCCTCGCTACACAGCAGACCACGGGGTCCTCGCTACACAGCAGACAACGGGGTCCACGCTACACAGCGGACCACGGGGTCCTCGCTACACAGCAGACCACTGAGTCCACGCTACACATCAGACCATGGGTTCCACGCTACACAGCAGACCATGGGTTCCACGCTACACATCAGAACATGGGGTCCACGCTACACATTAGACCACAAGTTCCACGCTACACAGCAGACCACGGGGTCCTCGCTACACAGCAGACTACGGGGTCCACGCTACACAGCAGACCACGGGGTCCTCGCTACACAGCAGACCTCGGGGTCCACGCTACACAGCGGACCACGGGGTCCACGCTACACTACAGACCATGGCGTTCATGCTACACATCAGACCATGGGGTCCACGCTACACAGCAGACCATGGGGTCCTCGCTACACAGCAGACTACGGGGTCTTTGATACACATAAGACCACGGGGTACACGCTACACAGCAGACCACGGGGTCCACGCTACACTACAGACCATGGCGTTCATGCTACACAGCAGACTACGGGGTCCTCGCTACACAGCAGACCACGGGGTCCACGCTACACAGCAGACCACGGGGTCCCCGCTACACATCAGACCACGGGGTCCACGCTAGACTGCAGACCATGGGTCCATGCTACACAGCAGACCACGGGGTCAACGCTACACAGCAGACCAGGGGTCTTTGATACACATTAGACCACGGGGTCCACGCTACACATCAGACCACGGGGTCCACGCTACACAGCAGACCATGGCGTCCATGCTACACAGCAGACCACGGGGTCAACGCTACACAGCAGACCAGGGGGTCCACGCTACACATTAGACCACGGGGTCCACGCTACACTGCAGACCATGGGATCCACGCTACACAGCAGACCACTGGGTCCACGCTACACATCAGACCACGGGGGTCCACGCTACACAGCAGACCACGGGGTCCACGCTACACAGCAGACCACGGGGGTCCACGCTACACATCAGACCACGGGGGTCCACGCTACACAGCAGACCACGGGGGTCCACGCTACACATCAGACCACGGGGGTCCACGCTACACATCAGACCACGGGGGTCCACGCTACTCAGCAGACCACGGGGTACACGCTACACAGCAGACCATGGCGTCCACGCTACACATCAGACCACGGGGGTCCACGCTGCACAGCAGACCATGGGGTCCACGCTACACAGCAGACCACGGGGGTCCACTCTACACATCAGACCACGGGGGTCCACGCTACACAGCAGACCATGGGGTCCACGCTACACTGCAGACCATGGCGTCCATGCTACACAGCAGACCACGGGGGTCCACTCTACACATCAGACCACGGGGGTCCACGCTACACAGCAGACCATGGGGTACACGCTATACTGCAGACCATGGCGTCCATGCTACACAGCAGACCACGGGGGTCGACGCTACACATGAGACCACGGGGTCCACGCTACACAGCAGACCACGGGGTCTACGCTACACAGCAGACCACGGGGTTCCACTCTACACATCAGACCACGGGGGTCCACTCTACACATCAGACCACGGGGGTCCACGCTACACAGCAGACCACGGGGGTCCACTCTACACATCAGACCACGGGGGTCCACACTACACTGCAGACCATGGCGTCCATGCTACACAGCAGACCACGGGGTCCACACTACACAGCAGACCACGGGGGTTCACGCTATACATCAGACCATGGGGTCCACGCTACACAGCAGACCAAGGAGTCCACGCTACACAGCAGACCATAAGGGACCACGCTACACAGCAGACCCTGGGGTCCATGCTACACAGTAGACTATGGGGTCCACGCTACACAGCAGACCATGGGGTTCATGCTACGCAGCAGACCATAGGGATCCTTGCTACACAGCAAACCACAGGGTCCATGCTGCACAGCAGACCATGGGGTCCACGCAACACAGCCGACCATGGGGTCCATGCTACACAGCAGACCATGGGGTCCACGCTACACAGCAGACCCTGGGATCCATGATACAAGGCAAACCACAGGGTCCATGCTACACAGCAGACCATGGGGTCCACGCAACACAGCCGACCACGGGGTCCATGCTACACAGCAGACCATGGGGGACCACGCTACACAGCAGACCCTGGGGTCCATGCTACACAGCAGACCATAGGGTCCACGCAACACAGCAGAACATGGGGTTCACGCTACACAGCAGACCATGGGATGTATGATACACAGCAGACCATGGGATGTATGATACACAGCAGACCACGGGGTCCATGCTACACAGCAGACCACGGGGTCCACGCTTCACAATAGACCAGATGGATCACGCTACTGTTATCACCCCAGGTAGCCTGAGGAACGAGTCTACCTGTTAGAGAGTTATTCCACCTACTAGACCTAATTGAGATGTCAGAGGAAAAAAAAAGCTGTGCATTAATTGGCTGTTGATTGCTGTCAGCAATCAACAGCCAATTAATGCACAACTATATTCTACCCACTTCAAGACTCCGCTCCAGTATAGAAGCATCAAGAAAGATGGGCTAATAGGTCCTCTGCAATTACTTCCATTCTTACCTTCAATACCCATTGTTTCGTGTTCTATCCTGTGTTGGAAGTTTTGTTCACCTCATCCAAAACTGTTGTAACATATCACCTCACCCAAAATGCGGGTATAAAATGAAAAATGAAAGCTGTTTAAATCATAGCATAAGTAAAAACTCTGTTTAGTGTTTGCAGGTAATAGTTGTGTGTGTGTAAACTAAAAGTCTTTGAAAATGTAATAAGTTATTACGGAATGCGTTCAAGTGTCACGTCAGACTAGAAATAAAAATGAATTTTAGCGAATTGATTTTTCAGTTACCATCAACAGTGAAAAGAAACATAAGAAAGATCGAGAAAATTCGTGTTAGAATTATTAATCTTACTTTTTCGGTCATATTTAATAATATATGTCTATAGGAAAGACTGCTACCAATATATATATATATATATATATATATATATATATATATATATATATATATATATATATATATATATATATATATATATATATATATATATATATGTCGTACCTAGTAGCCAGAACGCACTTCTCAGCCTACTATGCAAGGCCAAATTTGCCTAATAAGCCAAGTTTTCCTGAATTAATATATTTTCCCTATTTTTTTTCTTATGAAAAGATAAAGCTACCCGTTTCATTATGTATGAGGTCAATTTTTTTTTATTTTAGTTAAAATTGACGTAGATATATGACCGAACCTAACCAACCCTACCTAACCTAACCTAACCTATCTTTATAGGTTAGGTTAGGTTAGGTAGCCGAAAAAGTTAGGTTAGGTTAGGTAGGTTAGGTCGTCGAAAAACAACTAATTCATGAAAACTTGGCTTATTAGGCAAATCGGGCCTTGCATAGTAGGCCGAGAAGTGCGTTCTGGCTATTAGGTACGACATATATATATATATATATATATATATATATATATATATATATATATATATATATATATATATATATATATATATATATATATATATATATATATATATATATATATATATATATATATACACAATATATATATACAATATATATATACAATATATATATATATATATATATATATATATATATATATATATATATATATATATATATATATATATATATATATATATATATATATATGTCGTACCTAGTAGCCAGAACGAACTTTTCAGCCTACTATGCAAGGCCCGATTTGCCTACTAAGCCAAGTTTTCAAGAATTAATATATTTTCTCAATTTTTTTTCTTACGAAATGATAAAGCAACCCATTTCATTATGTATGAGGTCAATTTGTTTTTATTATAGTTAAAATTAACGTAGATATATGGCCGAACCTAACCAACCCTACCTAACCTAACCTAACCTATCTTTATAGGTTAGGTTAGGTTAGGTAGCCGAAAAAGTTAGGTTAGGTTAGGTTAGGTAGGTTAGGTAGTCGGAAAACAATTAATTCATGCAAACTTGGCTTATTAGGCAAATCGGGCCTTGCAAATCGCAGCCGTTTTATGGGCTGCGGAAAAGAAGTTTCTGTAAAATAGTCTAATAGGGGGTATAGGTGTTGTGTTAGTTGTCTCTTCAGAGGTTACATGGCGTTTCACTTTGTTCTTATGATGTCTTCCACAAAACCATTGGAGAAACCGTTGTTGACTAGGACCTGCCTTACCCTACAGAGTGAGGCACTAATGTTGGATTAGGACTTCGTTGTGCAGCAGATTGGGAGACTTGCAGAAGTGCCTGTCTTGATATTTTGGAGGACCTACAGATATTCATTGGATGTGAGCCTCTCTAGCCGAACAGAGGCTCATGGTGGACACAAATGTTTAAGGGGAGTGCTTGAATGATTATTGGCATGTAAGACGCAGTGTAAGGTAAATGATTTAATTCATCTGTTGTTGGGGGAATATTTATGAAGATGTTGCTGGTGTTTCAGCCACAGGCTGAGTTTTATATACTTTTGGGGCTGAAGGTACGATCTTTTTGTGACAGGATTTCAATCCCAGACCATGGGGTCCACGTTACAAAGCTGGCCACAGGGCCACGCTACACATCAGATCACGGGGTAAGTAGTGGAAAACCCGGACGGGAACCGGCAATTTTAATTTTTTTCTCTGTCAGTTCACGTTCCAGACATTTTTCGTTACCTCGGCGACGCCCGGATTATTTTTCGTCACCTCGGTGACACTCGTACAAGTGTCTGATGACACATGACACTATACAAGACATGATGGACTATGTCACCCAAAAGTTTCAGGAGGCAGCAAACAGGTTTATCCTGGCCCAACAGGAAAAATCCGAGATGCAAAAGAAGAATCCATAAATTAATAGGGCATGTATGGAAGCAAACGAACTGAACAAAAGGGCGAGTAGGAACTTCCAAAATAACAGAACACCAGAAAGCAGAGAGAGAGAGAGAGATAACAGAGAACAAGGCACGAGTATGTTAGTGTGAGAACAGAAGCTGAGAAAAAGTATGAAAATTATATAGGTAATAAAGTCAAGACCGAACCAAAGCTACTACACATTCACATCGGGAGGAAAACAACAGTGAAGGAAAAAGTGATGAAACTTTTGAATGGGTGAGGATAGGTACACAGAGAATGACAAAGAGGTGTGTGAAGAACTCAACAAGAGGTTCCAGGAGGTCTTCACAATAAAACAACGAGAGGTCACTGGATGGAATCTCACCATGAGTATTGAAATCAGTGTGCAAGAGCACTTTGCTTGCCACTCTCCATAGTGTATAGTAGGTCACTGGAGACGGGAGACCTACCAGAAATATGGAAAACAGCTAATGTAGTCCCAATATACAAAAAGGGTAACAGACAAGAGGCACTGAACTACAGGTAATCTCAAACCCACTGGTAATCTCAAACTCTTCCAGTGGTTCCTGGTTAGCTATTCCCTCTCTTATCTCTGGGATTTCTCCTTGCTCTAAGGTGAAGACCTCTTGGAATTTCTTATTCAGTTCCTCACACACTTCCTTGTCGTTTGTAGTGAATCCTTCTGCCCCTATCCTTAAATTCATAACCTGTTCCTTTACTGTTGTTTTTCTCCTGATGTGGCTATGCAGCAATTTAGGCTGAGTCTTTGCCTTGCTTGCGATGTCGTTTTCGTATTGTCTTTCTGCCTCTCCTCTCATCCTGACATATTCAATCCTGGCATTCTGGTATCTTTCTCTGCTCTCCAATGTCCTGTTATTCCTATAGTTTCTCCACGCCCTTTAGTTTGCTGCTTAGCTAGCCTACATCTCTGATTAAACCATGGGTTTCTCATCTTCATTTCACTGTTTTAATTTTAGGCTGGGACAAACTTGTTTGCTGCGTCCTTGCACATTTGCGTGATGTAGTCCATCATATCTTGGGCTGTCTTTTCTCTGAGCTCTGTTTCCCATGCTATATCTTTTAGGAATTTTCTTATCTTCTCATAGTTTCCCTTTCGGTATGCTAACCTTTTGGTTTCGGTATCCCTCCTCGAGTTCAATAACCCTTCTTCAATCAGGTACTCAAACACCAATACACTGTGGTCGCTCATTCCTACTGGGGCCTCAAAACCGATTTCTCTTATGTCAGAGTCGTTCAGGGTGAAGACTAGGTCGAGTCTCGCTGGTTCTTCATTTCCTCTCATCCTTGTGGGTTTTCTGACATGTTGGGTTAAGAAGTTTCCAGTCACCACCTCCAGTAGTTTGGCTCTCCACATATCCTCGCCTCCATGCGGTTCCTTGTTCTCCCAATCAATCCTTCCGTGATTAAAGTCTCTCATGATGAGCAGGTGGGATCTATTTCTACAGGCAGCAGAGGCTGCCCTCTTGTTACGAACCCGGATTCAGCGTCCGAGCCTGGAGCAGTGACAAACACGCCATCTGTGGGTCAGCTCCCGAAACCCCCGCCAAACGAACGACGACACCTAGTGAGGACAGCGTGTACTGGCCTCGAGGACCAGTTTCCAGTCTGGTTCAGCACTCAACACCGCCGCTCCTGACCCCTGGTGAGGTGGTGCTCCGACGACAGCGCCATCTATGGAGTGGATATGTTGGGCGTTTGTATCTGAGCCTGTGAGTGTGGTGTATTAGTGTCCCGGTTATTAATGACGTGTCTGCTTACAGAGCCGACCTGGGACCACTGTGTTGAAGGTGGAGTCAGTCTACCCGAGGCAGCCAGTCTCCATACAGTGAAGTTTGCTGCAGCTGTCGTGACGTCGTCCCCCCGGAAGAACACTGTGGTGTGTTAAGCCTGCCAGTGGAGTGGCAGTGGAAGGATTTACCCGGGACCGACGGTTGGAGACGATAATCCACTGGGGTATTGAGGACAGGAGGGTGATTGGTGATATCACACGAGACTCCTGTCTAGGGCGTACCCCTTTTATCGTTCGTGGAGTGGCCGTACCAGCCTTGGTGGCTCAGTACCTGCCAGCAGACCTGCTGGACGTGTGGTTGACGGCCTCCACGACGGTGCCCCCAGTGGACCTGTGTTGTGGCTGACCTGTGGCCAGGGTAGGCTCGGCGTTCTCAGAGGACACGTCTTGAGGCCACGAAGAAAGCACCGCGGACTCAGCACCTAGCTTCGAGGATCCATAGTCTCCAGCAGAAGACTACAGTGTTGATCCTCTTGTAAAGTGTTAATACCCCTCCCCCTTGTGTACTCTTTTATTATATATATTAAACGGTGATGGTGAAAATTATATTATATTAAGTTCTTACCTTTCTTTCCCTACTCCCTTTAAGTTACTTGCGTCACGGATCGCATCCCTTGATAGCCTCTACTGGCTTGGGGCCGGATATATATCTTCCTCTAACTACATCAGAGTGAGAACCCCGTTGCGTCCCGAGAGGGCCGTAACATAATTGGCATCCCCAGCGGGATCCGTCCCCTTGTTAAGTATGTTTGACAGGGGTGGTGAAGTGGCGTAATCCCTGTAAATAATTCCCCCTGTGTGTGACGATTGCGACGTTATACGTCCCGTGCGGTGCTCAGAGTGACTAAGTGCGATATTGTGCAGTGCGGTGCTCGCTGTGATTAAGCGATTAAGTGCAATATTGAGTAGTGCGGTGCTCAGTGCGTTAGAGCAATATTGTAGAGCGAAGTGTTCGCTTGGACTCAGTGCAATATTGGGTAGTGCGGTGCCCGAAGTAATTACGTGCAATATTGGCAAGTGCAGTGTTTGGTGCGATAAAGGGCCATATTGACGTAGAACAGTGTAAGCAGTGTGTTAAGTGCAAAGTGTTCCATCTGTGACAATGGCAGACAAAGCTACCATCGATGATCTGGACGATGTTCAGGCTTTTCTGAACAGAGTGGACTGTCTTGCCAGATTAAAGTATCTGAGCAAACCGGAACTTGTACTAGTGAGCGCCTACCTGGAGATCAAGATCCGTGCCAGTGATTCCCGTGTGGAGATCTTGTCCAAGGTTCACCGGCACCTGAAGGCAGAAGAGAAACAGGAAGGCGAGACTCCTAGTACAAGGGAAGGTGAGGAAATAGCTTCCACAGAAAAGGAAGATAAGGGCAGTGACATTGACAGTGATGCAGGTGAGCTGAATATAAGCTTGCTAACTGTAAAAATGCGTGCCTTGGAAATTAATCGAGAAATAGAGTGGAAGAAATTAGAAATGGAAAGAGAAAGACAAGACAAAGAATTGGCGATGAGGCGTTTAGAATTAGAACGAGAAAGAGAGAGAGAAGAACGAGAAAGAGAAGAGAGAAGAGAGAGAGAAGAACGAGACAGAGAGAGAGAAGAACGAGAAAGAGAGAGAGAAGAAAGACAGAGACAACATGAACTAGAAGTTTTACGACTAGGCGCTGGACAGAGACAAACTGGAGTAAGCGGTTTCGATCCGGTAAGAAATATCAAAATGGTCCCCAAATTCAATGAGAGGGAAGTCTCGAAGTTCTTTGCAGCCTTCGAGAAAGTCGCTGCCTCTTTGGAGTGGCCAAGGGAGAATTGGGCCATCATGATACAGTCAGTTTTGACTGGGAAGGCCCAAATTGCCTACTCTACGTTATCCCTTGACGACTCCGGCGATTACGATATGGTGAAGAAAGTGGTGCTCATGGCGTACCAATTGGTACCTGAGGCATATAGGCAAAAGTTCCGAAACCTGAAGAAGACCTCAGAGCACACTTTCACCGAATTCGCCACCATCAAGGAGCGACTTTTTCAAGAATGGTGCGCCTCTCGGAAGGTGGAGACCAAGGAAGACCTCGAACAGCTGATTCTGCTCGAGGACTTCAAGGATTGTTTATCTGGAGACCTCAAGACGTACTTAGAGGAACAGCAGGTAGAGACCTTGAGTGCAGCAGCCACCATGGCTGAAGAGTATATCCTGACTCATAGGCCGTCTGCTAAGTACGTCCCGAGGAATTACCAGCGCCGGTTTGACAGACCTCATGATGAAGAAGAAAGACCCGTCCCACGAAGCGCTAAGAAGACGCCCCCAAGTAGCCCTCGAAGAACAAGTCCTAGTAGTCCGAAACACCGTAGTCCGAGGAGGAATATGGTGTGCTGGACTTGTGGGCAGAAGGGACACATAGCTGCTAGGTGCCGAGGCAGAAGAGGTGGCAGCGCACGAAGGGAGGTGATGTTGATCAGTTGTGTTACACCACCAGCAGGAAACCAGTCTACGACGAAGCAGGAAGAACCAAGTTTGTTGGCCCCTCACACTTCAACCGGGTATGTAACGAGTGATCATACTGGTAGATCAGTTGTAGTGCTCAGAGATAGTGGAGCAGCCCAGTCCCTGATCGTGAAGAGCTCGTTACCCGAGGGAGTAAGTGTGGATGGGAGACCAGAGGTTATCCTGGTTGGGTTTCCAAGGACGCAGTACATCGCCCCCTTAGTGCCAGTACATCTCGACTCGCCTTATTTCAGCGGCACATGTGCGTTGGCAGTAGTCGATACCCTCCCTGTGGCTGGGATTGACGTGGTACTAGCCAACGACTTGGTGATAGATTGGAGCATCAATCTTCCCAAGGTTGCGGACGAGTCTACCGGAACAGCACGGTCTGAGGTAACAGGCAATGGTAATGTCCAGGTAAAGACAGACCCGGATTTGAACATGTCTAATTTGTCCTCTCACCCGCAGATCGACAGTTATTTAGCAGTGTCTCCTGATTCTCTCGACGAGGAACATGAGGTTACGATGGCAGAAGTACCTGAGCTAGAAAAGAGGCCTTGTGTGCAGACACCCACGGATACCAACGAGTCTGGAGCGAAGGCTGAGGTGTGCTTGCGGTATGGCAAGTTACAGCGTGTAGTGGACCAGCCAGAGATTCCCCAGACGTCAGAGGTATGTGAGGTGTGTTCTAAAGGTCTAGTGCCCTCTTTGGTCCAAGCCAGGCTAGTGGATGGTGCCGGCTATGGACATGACAAGCTCAGGAAACTTATCCCTCGACTTACCAAATGTTTCCTATCGGTATTGTGTTTTGTTCTCCTATGTGCTCTCTGTGTTCTCAGTAAGGATCAGTGGACGACCCGAAGGATGATGGCTCCCGTGAACATCGAGAAGAGGTCCCAGGGATTGGAGAGTTGTACTGCAAGTGTTGCAGTTGAAGAAGGGACCTGGGAGGTAATAGATGATACAGGAGGTACGACATGTGATAATATGAGTGACTGTTTCCGACAGGTTGACACCCCCCGCGTGACAGCTGAGCCTCAACACAGCGTTATGCGGAACGTTGGTCGACCTGACGGTGGCAGAGTGAATGCCATCTGCGACGTACAAGCAGCCCTGTTGGGACTAGGTGTGAACCTAGTAGGGTATGCTGTAAGTATTGACTTATCCACTGTCGCGATCACTCTGAATTACCAGACCCCTGTATTCCAGGTTCCTGTCTCCCTGAAGGACCATCAGACTGGCACCAGAAATGCCGTCTGTGGTCAGCCATCATCGGTGCTACGACATAGGGAAGTGTCGAGTCACCCCAGATCGTGTCAAAACCAATCCGTACTAGAGAGGTGTGAGATGATGCCCCTGCTTGACATCGCAGTGGAGAGGTGGACGATTATATCAGGCAGATCATTGCCTTCTATCTACAAGTTCCCTTTGTGCCAGGGTTCCTCGGTACAGTTCTGTAGACGTGACAGCCTCGACATCCCAGATTATAAAGCATGTGTGTCCATTTGGAGTTGTGTCGTCGTACTAATTTGGTTTGTGTTTCTTTTTATAGAACCCCAAACCAAATTCTTTTTGGTGGGGAGGTGTTACGAACCCGGATTCAGCGTCCGAGCCTGGAGCAGTGACAAACACGCCATCTGTGGGTCAGCTCCCGAAACCCCCGCCAAACGAACGACGACACCTAGTGAGGACAGCGTGTACTGGCCTCGAGGACCAGTTTCCAGTCTGGTTCAGCACTCAACACCGCCGCTCCTGACCCCTGGTGAGGTGGTGCTCCGACGACAGCGCCATCTATGGAGTGGATATGTCGGGCGTTTGTATCTGAGCCTGTGAGTGTGGTGTATTAGTGTCCCGGTTATTAATGACCTGTCTGCTTACAGAGCCGACCTGGGACCACTGTGTTGAAGGTGGAGTCAGTCTACCCGAGGCAGCCAGTCTCCATACAGTGAAGTTTGCTGCAGCTGTCGTGACGTCGTCCCCCCGGAAGAACACTGTGGTGTGTTAAGCCTGCCAGTGGAGTGGCAGTGGAAGGATTTACCCGGGACCGACGGTTGGAGACGATAATCCACTGGGGTATTGAGGACAGGAGGGTGATTGGTGATATCACACGAGACTCCTGTCTAGGGCGTACCCCTTTTATCGTTCGTGGAGTGGCCGTACCAGCCTTGGTGGCTCAGTACCTGCCAGCAGACCTGCTGGACGTGTGGTTGACGGCCTCCACGACGGTGCCCCCAGTGGACCTGTGTTGTGGCTGACCTGTGGCCAGGGTAGGCTCGGCGTTCTCAGAGGACACGTCTTGAGGCCACGAAGAAAGCACCGCGGACTCAGCACCTAGCTTCGAGGATCCATAGTCTCCAGCAGAAGACTACAGTGTTGATCCTCTTGTAAAGTGTTAATACCCCTCCCCCTTGTGTACTCTTTTATTATATATATTAAACGGTCATGGTGAAAATTATATTATATTAAGTTCTTACCTTTCTTTCCCTACTCCCTTTAAGTTACTTGCGTCACGGATCGCATCCCTTGATAGCCTCTACTGGCTTGGGGCCGGATATATATCTTCCTCTAACTACATCAGAGTGAGAACCCCGTTGCGTCCCGAGAGGGCCGTAACACCTCTCAATTATAGTGTTAACTGCCATGTTGTTGTTTTCGTACTCTTGACTGGGTTTTCTGTCATTTGGTGGAGGTTTATATATTACTTCTACTACTATCCTTGGTCCTCCCATTATCATGGTGCCTGCTATGTAGTCTCTGAAACCCTCACAGCCCCGGATAGCCATCTCCTTAAAACTCCATTCCTTTCTCATGAGCAAGGCCATTCCGGCTCCTCCCCTGCCTTCCCTCTCTTTCCTTATTACTGGGTACTCCTGGGGAAACACGGCATTCGTTATGATTTCAGAGAGTTTTGTTTCAGTGAGTCCAATTTCATCTGGGTTCACTTCTTGTGCTCTTTCCCTTAGTTCACTTGCTTTGCTTGTGATCCCATCTGTGTTCGAGTACATTACCCTGAAACTGACTCTCTTCTGCTTCTCCACTGGGGGGGGGGGGATCTGTGGGGTCTGGGGTGAGCGGGAGCTGCGAGGATCTGGTACGGGGAGACTGGTGGAGGAGGAAGGGCTTGGGGGGGGTGAGGAGGAGGGGGAGGGTAGGGGGGGGTGAGAGGGGGATGGTTGGGGGGAGTGGGTGAGAGGGGGAGGGTTGGGGGGTGAGAGGGGGAGGGTTAAGGGGGGATGAGAGGAGGAGGTTTGGGGGGATGGGGGAGAAGGGGGGGTTTGGGGGGGCAGTAAAGGGGGGGAGGGCTTGGGAGGCATGGGGGGAAAGGGAAGGCTGAGGTGGGTGAGGAAGAGGGGAGGGTTTTGGGGAGTAGTGGAGAGGGGAAGGCTTAGGTGAGGTGGGGGAGAGTGGGGGGCTTAGAGGGGCAGGGGAGAATGGAGGGCTTGTGTGTGGGAGAGACGGGAGGGCTTGGGGGATGGGGGAGAAGGGAGGTCCTGGGAGGAGTGGGAGGAGGGGGGTGAGAGAGGAGGAGGGGGGTGGGTGGGGGGAGGGTGCCTTAGGTGGGTACTTAGTGGGGAGCTGACAGGAGTTGGGGCAGGTAAGGTGTTTGTTGGGTAGAATGTGGGGGTGGTGCCACACTCCCTGTGGCTAGTGCACTGTTTGAGGAGGGTTCCCCACGCCCCTCTGGGATTGTAGGGATCGTGGTTGTGGCTCCTTGATTCCTTTCTCTCTCCCTGCGCTCCTTCCTCGCGTCTGCTGCCTGCTTTCTCTCTTCCCTTGTCATATCCCTGTGCAGGAATACTCTCTAGATTTGCTAGACAGCACTTCCTTTCTAGCAGTTCCTCTTTCGTGATTTCGCTCATGAATACCACCTTTATCATTCGGTCTCTGTCCTTGTTGTACTTTCCAAGCCTGAAAACCTTTTCAACATTTTGTTCAGTTCCCTCCATCCTTACCTCTTTAAGGATCTCTTTAACTATGTTTTTGTCCTTGTCTCTTCGCTCCTTTGGTCTGGTCCCTGTTTGCTCTTTAATGCCTGCTACGACTACTGCTCTTTTTCTCTCTATCAGCCGGCTACCACATCTAGCTCCTTCCTGAGAGGAGGCCACTTCCATGGCAACTTCCTTAACTGCAGACCTAGCTTCAGGGCTCATTTTAAGCATTTCAGCAAATGAGAGCTGAGGTGTGGAGGTCCCCTCCACAGCAGCATTCCTGTCTCCCTGAGGCACGGTTTGTGTCTGGTATTGTGGAGAAGTCTCCTTCAGGCTTCTTATCTCCTCCTTTGCTGCCCTTAGTTCATCCTGCAGGTTGGCAACTGTCTCCCTCATTACCCCTCAGTCCTTCACTGAATTCATCCCACATTTGCTGGAGTACTTCCTTCATCCAGGCTTCCTGTTCCACCCCATCCTCTGAATTTGTTCCGGCTGCAATTGTCATCCTGTGTTTGTCACCCCGAGTTCGTGTCCCTTCCATGTTTTCCCTATGAGAGAGAGAGAGAGAGAGAGAGAGAGAGAGAGAGAGAGAGAGAGAGAGAGAGAGAGAGAGAGAGAGAGAGAGAGAGAGAGAGAGAGAGAGAGAGAGAGAGGGGGAGAGGGAGGGAGAGAGAGAGAGAGAGAGAGAGAGAGAGAGAGAGAGGGAGAGGGAGAGGGAGAGGGAGAGGGAGAGGGAGAGGGAGAGGGAGAGAGAGAGAGAGAGAGAGCAGAGGGAGCACAGAGACGGCAGAGAGAGAGGTGTGTCTGAGTGTGTATTGGGGGGGGAGGGAGGTGGAAGAGAGGGAGGGGATGTGAGGGTGTGTGGGGGGATTAGAGTGGGAAGGTTATGGGAGGGTATGGACCATATGGTTGGGAGGCCGTGTGTGAACTGTTGTAGCTCTGGTGGGAGAGGGTGGGGGTGAGAGAAGGGGAGGAGAGAGTTGTCCCAGTGTAGGGCGGAGTGTTTTTTTTCACACTTAGGTGTCACAAACTAGATCCCACATGAGCCATACATTTCCCTTGATATTCGTTTCCGTTTGTTAACTTATATCCAAGACTAACTATTAAAAAGCAATAATACTGTACACCGATTGACTGACTGGCTTTGTGAGAGGCCTTACCTTACCGCCAATTCAAAACATTCCGCAGCACAAACAGGTGTTAAGTACTGTTGACAGTGGTGTGTAGGCCTGCTGTCTCCATCCACGCTGCTGCCAGGCGTAGGTCCCTCCAACTTGTCGCTATATATCACCAGTATTCTGCTCCTTATTCCTCTTAGCACAGATATAGTTCAATGCCACACGTTTAGGATCACTTCTTCACTATCCTATTCACTATTTGTTATGATCTTCACTATCACATCTAGTTGTGTACACTCTGACCATGCAGTGGCCCACTTGCTTGTCCTGGCACAGATGTTGTACCCCTGATCTTGTCTAATATGCACTATCGGACACTATCCATAAGTTTTCTAGTTTCAAAATGGTGTGTTGCACTTTGTATTATCACTGAACACCGAATTTCCCGTGTATCCCTCTGATGTCCCGAGATATAAAGCCTTATTGACGAGCGCGGCGCAACGTGATCACCCTCCCTCACCCTCGAGAAACACCCAGTCACACACACCCAGTGTGTGTGTGTGTGTGTGTGTGTGTGTGTGTGTGTGTGTGTGTGTGTGTGTGTGTGTGTGTGTGTGTGTGTGTGTGTGTGTGTGTGTGTGTGTGTGTGTGTGTGTGTGTGTGTGTGTGTGTGTGTGTGTGTGTGTGTGTGTGTGTGTGTGTGTGTGTTGTGTGCGGGAAAAAAGTAATTAGTAAACAGCTGATTGACAATTGGGAGGTGGCCGAAAGAGCAAAGCTCAACCCCCGCAAACACAACTAGGTAAATGCAACTAAGTGAATACACACACACCCACATACACACATACACACAAATGAAATGCCAGGAAGCTGCAGATAGATTTATCCTGGTCCAAAAGGAGAAAAGCGAGAAGCAGCAGAAGAACCCATGGTTTAACCAGGAATTTAGGGTAGCGAAGCAATTGAGTAAAAGAACGTGGAGAAACTATAGGAATAACAGAACGCCAGAGAGCAGGGAGAGATACCAGAGGGCAAGAAATGAGTACCTCAGAGTGAGGAGAGAAGCAGCGAGACAGAATGAAAATGACATCGCAAGTAGAGCTAAGGCCCCACCAAAGCTGCTCCACAACCATATCAGGAGGAAAACAGCAGTGAAGCAGTGATGGAGCAAGTAATGAAACAGAGAAAAAGGGAGAACAGATACACAGAGAATGACAAGTAGGTGTGTGAAGAACTCAACATGAGATTCCAGGAGGTCTTCACAAAGAGAAGCCCCTGCGCTAGATGAGGAGGCAAACCAAGCAACCTTGGAGGATTTTGACCTCACCAGTGCGGTCACTGGTGACCTCACAGGTGGTTAAACACAAGACCAAGTTAGAGAAGATCAAGCGGTATGCCACCAGACTCGTTCCGGAACTGAGAGGTATGAGCTACGAGGAAAGGCTAAAGGAGCTGAAGCTCACGTCCCTGGAAGACAGAAGAGTAAGGGGAGACATGATAACCACCTACAAAATTCTCAGAGGAATTGACAGGATGGACAAAGACAATCCTCTTTAGCACGGGCTAAACACAAACAAGGGGACACAGGTAGAAAGTTAGTACCCAAATGAGCCACAGAGACATTAAAAATAATTTTTTAAGTGTCAGAGTAGTTAACAAATGGAATGCATTAGGAAGTGATGTGGTGGAGGCAGACTCCATACAGGGTTTCAAGTGAAGATATGATAGAGGTCAATAGGCTCAGGAACCTGTACGTCAGTTGATTGACAGTTGAGAGGCAGGACCAAAGAGCCAGAGCTCAACCCCCGCAAGCACAACTAGGTAAGTACATTTATATCATCTATGGATAAGCTATCCCGACCATATCCTGATCCCTTCCAAGTGCTATATATTAGTTATAGCTTGGGGCTTTATCCTGATAGATCTCCCCTTCAATAGCAACGTAAATAATTCAAATAATGATGGAAGTGATGATCTTTTAATAACGTTGATGTTAGTGTTAAAAAAAGTAATAACAGCTGGAGTGGTGTTATCATTGGTAATGGGGATAGAGGCAGCGAAGGTATCGTTGATAATGGTAATAATAAGACCAATGGTGTTTATTTGATAAATTGTAACAATTGCAATTCATCATATGTTGGAGAGACTGGTCGTGCCTTATTGAAAATAATTAAATGAACACAAAAAGCAGTAACACAATTATATAAGAATTATGAAATTGCTACCATTCAGAATGAGTAATCATTGATTCTACAAAGAGAGTAAATGGCCATAAATCTTTTAGTAAAGGATGTCCTATTACCCGTAAAATTATTCTTCAGGAAACAACACTAACTAATCACATTAATTCATATAAACACAGACGACCTTGTGGAGCCCACTGTGGGGATAATGATTCTGCGGACCCCTGCCCACAGTTCCCAGAAATCAGAATAATTGAGCACACTTCAGAAACTCCAACGACCATTGGAGAGTCCCTGGGGAGGATAATCACAACGACGTCTAATGATGGACGCCACGTGAAGTGCTCTGCTTGACTTACAAACGCAAATTTCTAGAATCTTGTTCAGAACATTGCATACAGCACCTTGAGGAAGAGTGTAGGTTACATCCTATGTTAAATCATTTTAAATTAGCTTTTTTAAAAACACTTACACATGTATATTGAGCCTTTCTATCACCTTCGCAATATATAATGTTTACATGGGAGTAGAATAAGTCTTACATAGACTGTGAACTTAGAAAGCTGAATAAAGACTATATGGAAAAGGAATGAAGGAAAATAACAGAGTTTAACGGATACTTAATCAAGACCGTCGGATGTCTGATAGAGCGAATATGGCGGTGTGTCAGAACACATCAAGCCCACACACCACCCTCAGTAGCACACCATCCACCACACCCACCACACACACCTACCTCAGTAACATGCATCCAACACATCCACCACACACAACTCCCTCAGTAACACACCATCCACCACTCACACACCTCCCTCAGTAACACACCTTCCACCACACCCACCACACACCTCCCTCAGTAACACACCTTCCACCACACCCACCACACACCTCCCTCAGTAACACACCATCCACCACACCCACCACACACACACACCTCCCTCAGTAACACACCATCCACCACATCCACCACACCACTTCTCTTAGTAGCACACTATCCACCACGCCCACTACACACCTCCCTCCGTAACACACCATCCACCACACACACACCTCCCTCAGTAACACACCATCCACCACACACACACCTCCCTCAGTAACACACCATCCACCACTCACACACCTCCCTCAGTAACACACCATCCACCACACACACACCTCCCTCAGTAACACACCATCCACCACTCACACACCTCCCTCAGTAACACACCATCCACCACTCACACACCTCCCTCAGTAACACACCACCCATCACGTCCACGCCCACTGCGGCCCTCGGTACCCAAGCCTCTTCTTCTTCAACACATTTTCCCCTTATATCCTCTATTATTACATCTTCCTTTCAAAAATTATTATTTGATTTTCCTTCAAATCCGAATCCAACAGTCCCAAGCCAGTTTCCAGCAGCAGAGGTCATCTCACTGTTCATATTTATACATTTATACCCTTTCTAACATCTGCTTGCCCTCCTAGTATCTCATACTACCTTACTACTTACTACCCCAATCTGGCTCTGGGCCTTCCATTACCATCCTTTGCTTCCATCCTTCCCATCCGAACCCCCCTACATCCGAACATCCCTCCCACCCCCTATTTCTTCTACCAAGTACCACCTCCCATCCCGACTACACCATCACAAATTTCAATTCCCAACTAATCCCCATCTCCCAATCGCTCCTCATCATATATTTAACTTCGCCTACACTGTCCCTTTCTCTACACTCTGCCTACAGTTGCCGGCTTAACTTCGTATTATCCCACCACCTCCTCTTCCTTCACGCTCCCCTACTTGTATGACACTTTCCCCTCTAATCCCTCACCGGCCCCGACATAAATCCTCACAATCATCCTCTTACGACCATTGCCATAAAAAATGTAAAGTCATCCTATCTTCCAGAATACAGAAAATACAGTAAGAAAGAGGAAGCTCAGAACTTGGAATAGCAACGCAGTTTGAAGTGGAAAAGAGATAAGATAAAGTTTTGTGTAAGGAAAAAATCCCAAAACTGATCCAAATAATTATATAATTGAATACCAGTTCATATGATAGAAGAGGAAATAAAGATAAGATGTGACACTATTAACTGCACGCTGTACAAAGGAAAAATCGTGATTAACGAATCTGCTTATAGTGTATAGTATAGAATCTGCTTAATAATCTGCATTTTTTATAGGGCGATGAAAGGAAGATACAGGGTACAATATATTTTTATTTCCAAAACGATTTCGAGAACATAATACAACCGGAAAATAAAATAACACGGAATTCATCATTATCAGTTACATCTGTTGGAAAATGTTTCTGTCCATCTAAATGGACAGAAACAATGAGTTGCCCTAAAAGTAAATGATGCAATTTCCTAAAAGGAAATTGCATCATTTACACACACACACACACACACACACACACACACACACACACACACACACACACACACACACACACACATTCCTCACATTCCACACACACACACATTAGGGGGCCTCGTAGCCTGGTGGATAGCGCGCAGAACTCGTAATTCTGTGGCGCGGGTTCGATTCCCGCACGAGGCAGAAACAAATGGGCAAAGTTTCTTTCACCCTAAGTGCCCCTGTTACCTAGCAGTAAATAGGTACCTGGGAGTTAGTCAGCTGTCACGGGCTGCTTCCTGGGGTGTGTGTGTGTGTGGTGTGGGGAAAAAAAAAAAAAAAAAAAAAAAAAGTAGTTAGTAAACAGTTGATTGACAGTTGAGAGGCGGGCCGAAAGAGCAAAGCTCAACCCCCGCAAAAACACAACTAGTAAACACAACTAGTAAACACACACACACACACACACACACACACAGAGTGTGTGCCAGTGTCTTTGACTTGTATACCATACAAAATGATGGAGAAGATCGTGAGAAAATCCTAGTAACACATCTGGAGAGAAGGGACTTCGACAACATGGATTCAGGGAAGGTAAATCTTGCCTGACAGACTTAATAGAATTTTACGACCATATGACAAAGATTAAACAAGAAAGAGAAGGCTGGGTGGAATGCATTTCGTGGATTGTCGAAAAGCATTTGACACAGTACCGCATGAGGCTGGTACATAAGCTGGAGAGACAGGCAGGTGTAGCTGGTAAGGTGCTCCAGTGGATAAGGGAGTACCTAAGCAATAGGAAGAAGAGAGTTATGGTGAGGGGCGAGACCTCAGATTGGCGTGAAGTCACCAGTGGAGTCCCACAGGGCTCTGTACTCGGTCCTATCTTGTTTTTGATATATGTAAATGATCTCCCAGAGGGTATAGATTCATTTCTCTCAATGTTTGCTGGCGATGCCAAAATTATGAGTAGGATTAAGACAGAGGAGGACTGCTTGAGGATTCAAGAAGACCTAGACAAGCTGAAGGAATGGTCGAACAAATGGTTGTTAGAGTTTAACCCAAGCAAATGTAATGTAATGAAGATAGGCGTAGGGAGCAGGAGGGCCAGATACTAGGTATCATCTCGGAGATGAAATTCTTCATGAGTCAGAGAGAGAAAAACACTTGGGGGTTGACATCATGCCAATCATGCCATATCATGCTTGATATGGGCTGCCCCCTGCAGCCCATATCAACAGGATAACATCAGCGGCATATGCCAGGCTGGTCAACATAAGAACGGCATTCATAAACTTGTGTTAGGAATCATTAAGAACTTTGTATACCACATATGTCAGGCCAATCCTGGAGTATGCAGCGCTAGCATGGAGTCCATATCTAGTCAAGGATAAAACCAAACTGGAAAAGGTTCAAGGGTTTGCCACCAGACTAGTACCAGAGGTGAGAGGTATGAGCTACGAGGAGAGGCTACGGGAATTAAACCTCACTTCGGTGGAAGACAGAAGAGTTAGGGGGGACATGATCACCACATTCAAAATTCTCAGGGGAATTGATAGGGTAGATAAAGACAGGCTATTTAACACAAGGGGCACACGCACTAGGGGTCACAGGTGGAAATTGAGTGCCTAAATGAGCCACAGAGATACTAG
Source organism: Procambarus clarkii (assembly GCF_040958095.1). Classification (NCBI taxonomy): domain Eukaryota; kingdom Metazoa; phylum Arthropoda; class Malacostraca; order Decapoda; family Cambaridae; genus Procambarus; species Procambarus clarkii. The sequence goes on along the minus strand of NC_091224.1, from coordinate 10,305,924 downwards.
AAAGAACGTTTTTAGTGTGAGAGTGGTTGACAAATGACAGAGGGTTGTCACATCGTTACGAGGGATGAGATATGAAGAACGTCTGAGGGAACTGAACCTTACGACACTAGAGAAAAGAAGGGAGAGAGGAGATATGATAGGAACATATAAAATACTAAGGGAATTGACAAAGTGGAAATAGATGAAATGTTCACACGTAATAATAACAGAACGAGGGGATATGGGTGCAAACTGGAAACTCAGATGAGTCACAGAGATGTTAGGAAGTTTTCTTTTAGCGTGAGAGTAGTGGAAAAATGGAATGCACTTTGGGAACAGGCTGTGGAAGCAAACTCTATTCATAATTTTAAAATTAGGTATGATAGGGAAATGGGACAAGAGTCATTGCTGTAAACAACCGATGGCTGGAAAGGCGGGATCCAAGAGCCAATGCTCGATCCTGCAAGCACAAATAGGTGAGTACACATAGCGGAAAAGTAGAAAAGAGTCAGTTTTAGGGTAATATACTCGAACATAGATGGGATCACAAGCAAGGCAAGTGAACTAAGGGAAAGAGCACAAGAAGTGAACCCAGATGTAATCGAACTCACTGAAACAAAACTCTCAGGAATCATAACGAATGCCGTGTTTCCCCAGGAGTAAAAAGGAAAGTGAGGGAATGTAGTGGAGGAGGCAGAGTGGCCCTACTCATGAGAAAGGAATGCAGTTTAAAGGAGATGGCTATCCCGGGCTGTGAGTGTTTCAGAGGCTACATAGCAGGCACTATGCAAATGGGAGGACCAAGAATAGTAGTAGCAGTAATATATAAACCTCCACTAAATGCCAGAAGACCCAGACAAGAGTATGAAAACAACAACATGGCAGTTAATACTATAATTGAGAGGGCAGGCTCTGCTGCCTGTAGAAATAGATCCCACCTACTCATCATGGAAGACTTCAATCATGGAAGGATTGACTGAGAGAACAAAGAAGCGCATGGAGGCGAGGATACGTGGAGCGCCAAACTATTGGAGGTGGTGACTAGAAACTATTTAACCCAGCATGTCAGAGAACCCACAAGGATGAGAGGAAATGATGAACCAGTGAGACTCGACCTAGTTTTCACTCTGAACGACTCCGACATAAGAGAAATCGGTTTTGAGGCCCCAGTAGGAATGAGCGACCACAGTGTACTAGTGTTTGAGTACCTAACTGACGAAGGGTTATTGAACTCGAGGAGGCATACTGAAAACAAAAGGTTGGCATACCGAAAGGGAAACTATTAGGAGATAAGAAAATTCATAACAGACATATCATGGGAAACAGATCTCAGGGGAAAGACGGCCCAAGTCATGATGGACTACATCACGCAGAAGTGCAAGGAAGCAGCAAACAAGTTTGTCCCAGTCCAAAAGAAAAACAGTGAAATGAAGATGAAACACCCATGGTTTAATCAGAGATGTAGGCTAGCTAAGCAGCAAAGAAAAAGGCTATGGAGAAACTATTGGAAGAACAGAACACTTGAGAGCAGAGAAAGACACCAAAGGGGCCAGGAATGAATATTTCAGGATGAGAAGAGAGGCAGAAAGACAATACGAAAATGACATCGCAAGCAAGGCAAAGACTCAACCTAAATTGTTGCACAGCCACATCAGGAGAAAACAACAGTAAAGGAACAGGTAATGAAATTAAGCATAGGGGCAGAAAGATTCACTACAAACGACAAGGAAGTGTGTGAGGAACTGAATAAGAAGTTCAAGGAGGTCTTCACCTTAGAGCAAGGAGAAATTCCAGAGATATGAGAGGAAATAGTTAACCAGGAACCACTGGAAGAGTTTGAGATTACCAGCAGGGAAGTAAGGAAGTGTTTACTAGAGTTGGATGTGACAAAGGCTATAGGCCCAGATGGAATCTCCCCTTGGATACTAAAGGAAGGAGCAGAAGAACTGTGCCTGCCACTCTCCATAGTGTATAACAAATCACTGGTAACAGGAGAATTGCCAGAAATTTGGAAAGCAGCTAATGTAGTCCCGATATACAAGAAAGGGGATAGTCCAGAGGCACTGAACTACAGGCATGTGCCCCTAACCTGCATACCATGCAAGCTGATGGAGAAGATTGTGCAAAGAAAGCTAATGGAACATCTGGAGCGAAAGAACTTTGTAACACAGCATCAACATGGGTTCAGGGATGGCAAGTCCTTCTTCACTGGGTTAATTGAATTCTACGACCAGGCAACAAAAATCAGGCAAGAAAGAGAGGGGTGGGCAGACTGCATATTTTTCGATTGCCAGAAAGCCTTTAATACAGTACTACACAAGAGGCTAATAGGAACGTTATCCCTACAGACAAAAATCAGAAGATATAATTGACGATTTACTATAAAACCAAAAGAACACCAACCTACTCATGAGAAACTCTCCAGACACAAAGCAGAACGCTTTAAAAGAGACCAATGTCGTCTATCCCTTCAAATGCCCACTTGGGAACTGTAAACCTCAAAGAACTCAGTATATAGGCAAGACAACAACATCTCTTTCCAGGCGATTAACGATGCATAAGCAACAGGGCTCCGTTAAGGAACATATGATCTACTCCCACAACCAGACCATCACCAGAGAATTCTTAACAAATAACACAGAAATCATCGATAGATAGAGCGATAGCAGGCGGCTTGATATCTGCGAGGCACTACACATCAAGAAGTCAATACCAGCAATCAACTATCAATTAATGCACAACTATATTCTACCCACTTCAAGACTCCGCTCCAATATAGAAGCATCAAGAAATATGGACCAATAGGCCCTTTGCAGTTGCTTCCATTCTTTCCTTTAATTTACCCAATATTATACCCATTGTTTTGTGTTCTGTCTTGTGTTGAAAGTTTGTTTTCACCTCATCCAAAACTGTTGTAACATATCACCTCACCCAAATGCAGGTATATAAAATGAAAGCCGTTTAAATTATAGCATAGTAGAACTCTGTTTAGTGTTTGCAGGTTATAGTTGTGTGTGTAAACTAAAGTCTTTGAAAATGTAATAAGTTATTACGAAACGCGTTCGTAATAGCTTTTTTAGATAGGTTAGATAACCTAATCTAATAGGTTAGATTAGCTTTTTAAAATCCCTACAATCATCTTATGTTGTTGATTGTTCAATAAATCACTGAGCTATATGTTTAACAGATCTCTAACCCTTTCCATGGAGGACAGATGAAAATGCATAGATGCTGATTAGCATTGTAAATGTGTAGCCTCGTCTCTGGTAGAAAATAATATTAAGAAATAAATACTTTAACAACCGCATTCCCACAGCTCATACCCCCTAATAGCACCCATATTTTTCCCTCTTCCTCTATTCCTCCTTTGTACCACTCTCTCTCTCTCTCTCTCTCTCTCTCTCTCTCTCTCTCTCTCTCTCTCTCTCTCTCTCTCTCTCTCTCTCTCTCTCTCTCTCTCTCTCTCTCTCCCTCTCCCTCTCTCTCTCTCTCTCTCTCTCTCTCTCTCTCTCTCTCTCTCTCTCTCTCTCTCTCTCTCTCTCTCTCTCTCTCTCTCTCTCTCTCTCTTCCTCTCTCTCTATCTCTATCTCTATCTCTCTCTCTCTCTCTTTCTCTCTCTCTCTCTCTCTCTCTCTCTCTCTCTCTCTCTCTCTCTCTCTCTCTCTCTCTCTCTCTCTCTCTCTCTCTCTCTCTCTCTCTCTCTCTCTCTCTCTCTCTCTCTCTCTCTCTCTCTCTCTCTCTCTCTCTCTCTCACCCACTCCCCCCAATACCACAAAACCCCCATCCTTAACTACGTATGCACTCAAATCCGCACTTCCGTACAACACTCCTCCCCCCCCCTCCTTCGGAACCTTTGCCTCGCTCCCTCTTTCCCCAGCCCCCCCAGTTACCACTACCACCTCTCCCTACCCTTGACAGAACTAACGACTTCCCTGTTACCCATACACACACACACACAAACGCAATCACGCACACGCTCCCCTACACACACACCCATACCAACCCCCCCCTCCCACACACACACACACCCATACCACCCCCCCCTCCCACATTCACACACCCATACCACCCCATCCCACACACACACACACACACACTCACACACACACACACTCACACACACACACACACACACACACACACAGGTGGAAGCTGAGTACCCAAATGAGTCACAGAGACGTTAGAAAGAACTTTTTCAGTGTCAGAGTAGTTAGTAAATGGAATGCATTAGGAAGTGATGTGGTGGAGGCTGACTCCATACACAGTTTCAAATGTACATATGATAGAGCCCAATAGGCTCAGGAATCTGTACACCAGTTGATTGACGGTTGAGAGGCGGGACCAAAGAGCCAGAGCTCAACCCCCGCAAGCACAATTAGGTGAGTACAATTAGGTGAGTACACAATCACACACAAGAGTAATGAGTACCTCAGAGTGAGGAGAGAGGCAGTATGAAATTGACATTGCGAGTAATGCTAATACCCAACCAAAGCTTCTCCACAGCCATATCTGGAGCAAAACAGCTGTGAAGGAACAAGTGATGAAACCGAGAAAAGGGGAGAACAGACACACAGGGAATGACAAGGAGGTGTGTGAAAAACTCAACAAGAGATTCCAGGAGGTCTTCACAATAGAACAAGAAGAAGCCCCTGCACTAAAGGAGGAAGTAAACCAAGCAACCCTGGAGGAATTTTACCTTACCAGTGATGAGGTCAAAAGAAATCTGTTGGAGCTGAATGTGACAAAGGCTGTTGGGCCTAACAGAATCTACCGTAGATTCAAAACGAAAGTGCAGACGCACTAAGTGTGCCACTCTCAATGGTTTATAACAGGTCACTGGAAACAGGAGACCTACCGTAAAGCTTGAAGACAGCTAATGTTGTCCCAATATACAACCGGGGTGACAGGCAAGAGGCACTGAACTGCAGGCCAGTTTCCCTAACTTGCATACCATGGAAGGTGACGGAGAAGATCGTGAGGAAAAAGCTTGTCGAGTATCTGGAGGGAATTAGTTTTGTAACACCACCAGCATGGGTTCAGAGATGGTAAATCGTACCTCACAGGTTTAATAGAATTCTATGACCAAGCAACAAAAATTAGTCGAGAAAGAGATGGGTGGCAGACGGCATTTTCTAGGACTGTCAAAAGCTTTTGACACAATACCCCATAAAAGGCTTCTACGAAAGTTGGAACGACAGGCAGGAGTAAAAGGTAAGGTGCTCCAGTGGATATGGGAGTACCTAAGCAACAGGAAACAGCGAATAACTGTGAGGGGAGAGATATCAGAGTGGCGAGATGTCACCAGTAGAATCCCACAAGGCTCTGTACTTGGACCCATCCTGTTTCTAATATATGTAAACATTCTTCTAGAGAGTATTGACTCATTCCTTTCAATGTTTGCTGATGATGCAAAAATTATGAGAAGAATCAAGACAGATGAAAATAGACAGATACTACAGGATGACCTGCACAAACTGGAGGAATGGTCTAGAAAATGGCTACTAAAGTTCAACTCCGGAAAGTGTAAAGAAATGAAATTAGGTGAAGGGAGCAAAAGGTGAACACAAGGTACCATCTGGGAGGTGAAATCCTGCAAGAGTCAAATAAAGAGAAAAATCTAGGGGTTGATATCACACCGAACTTGTTCCCAGAGGCCCACATCAAAAGGATATCATCAGCGGCATATGCTAGACTGGCCAACATAAGAACTCTCTTGAGAAACTTGTGTGAGGAATCGTTCAGGATCTTGTATACCACCTATTCTTCGGAACCATACCTAGTTAATTACAAGAAAAAGTTAGAGAAGATTCAGAGGTATGCCACTAGACTCGTCCTGGAACTGAGAGGTATGAGCGATGAGGAAAGGCTAAGGGAGCTGAACCTCACGTCCTTGGAAAACAAAAGAGTAAGGGGAGACATGATAACCACCGACAAAATTGTCAGGTAATTGACAGGGTGGACAAAGACAAACTCTTTAGCATGGGTGGAATAGGAACAACTGGACACAGGTGGAAACTTAGTACTCAGATGAATCACAGAGACATTAGAAAGAATTTTTTTCAAATGCTAAGCAAATGATGTTATGTTACACAAATATTAACACGAAATAACCATAAATAGTTTAGTGAATCATTCAAAGAATTTCCGATTTTGTGACTTTTCGTCGAAAATGAGACAATTTGACACGTCACCAGATTACAATTTATCTATAATATATTCTTAAAACAAGCAGTCAGATGAATGTATATGATAAAAATCACCTCCTCGCATCTCATGGAATCATTTACAAACATAATATTAAATGTACGTCATTCCTGAAGAAATGAAACTTCAACCGTTTTTAGAGGCGTCCAAGCGGTGAGGGAGGAGTGACACCACGTGCACCAGGACTGACACCAGAGTCGCCATTAAGTAAACTTCTCCGTGAGACACGCGCTTCTCAGAGCTGTCAATCCTCGAATCCCACTAGTTATTTGGAGCCCCACTGCATAGCCACCTCACCACGTGTTGAGAAATACCTTGTGTATGCTTGATCTCTTACCAGATAGATTCAGTCCTGATAATATTAGTTAATGACAATGCTGTTACGAGGCGTGTAAAGTACCCAAACGGGTGAGCGTCTCACGTTTAACCTATAATATCCAATATCACGTTATATCTGTTACAAGGATGTTATTGCATCTTTTACAGTGTAATAATCCAGCAGGTCATCTGTGAGGACGTGAGGCATAACAACAAATCACTTAGTTCTACAAGAAGCTCTCCCTGACGCCATTACTGCTCGACCACGGGACGATGCGGCTTATTTGATCCGGACATGTGCATGGTTTATTATATCAGCAGCATTCTACATAACAGCTAAGATGTGCCCTGTTTTAAAATAACAAATTATTAGTAAACTAACCCTTAGTAGTTAGTGTATTTGAACCAATCGATTCATTTCGATTAGGATATTATTAAATAACCATCCTGGTTGTGAAGGGAAGTTCCTAGCAGGACAGCTATGAAAATACAGTCCGGTTAAATTAGAAAATAAATTCTTAAGAAATAAATTAGAAATAATTTATTAAACTAAATGATTAATAAAACAATAAATAAATATATAAATTTCTGCTTGGAGATTTTCCCCACAGAGTGATGAAGATATGCGTAGGAAGCAGGAGGACAAAATCAAGGTACCAGTTGCGAGAGGAAATCCCTCAGGAGTCAGGACGAGAGAAAGATCTGGGGGTTGATATCACACCAGACCTGTCCTCTGAAGCCCACATCAAAAGGATAACATCAGCGGCTTATTCAAGGCTTGCGAACATAAGAACTGACTTCAGAAACTTGTGTGAGGCATCATTCAGAACCATGTATACCTCATATGTCAGACCAGTACTGGAATATGCGGCTCCAGTGTGTAGTCCACATCCATTATTTTTTTTTATACTTACAAGAGTACTTACATTCTTGTACAGCCACTAGCATTCGTAGCGTTTTGGGACAAGTCCTTAATCCTATGTTCCCCGGATTATGACTCTGCCATATCGTTTAGCAACCAGGTACCTATTTTACTGTTGGTTAAACAGAGGCTACACTTAAGGATTGATGCCCAGTAAATCCTCCCCGGTGAAAACACGAACCCAGGACAAAGCGCTTGCGAAACGCCAGGCGAGTGTCTTAACCACTACACCACGGGGATTTTCAGTTAGGCGAAAAGAATTAGGGGAGACATGATCACTACCCACAAAATTATAAAAGGAATTGCCGGGTAGATAAAGATAAACTGTTTAACACGGGTGATAAGCGAGGCAGGACAGGGAAGGATGGGTAAACTGCATATATTTGGACTGCCTGAAATCCTTTGATACAGTATTGCACTTGAGACTGCTATTCAAACTTGAGGGGCAGGCGGGATTAAGCGGAAAAGCCCTACCTTGGGTAAAGAACTACCTAACAGGAAGGAGCCAGATAGTAACGGTAAGGCGCGAGAAGTCGGATTGGCGAACAGTAACAAGTGGAGTACCTCAAGGATCGGTGTTGGGACCAGTTCAGTTTCAAATACACATAAACGACATGTAAGTAGGAGTAGAGTACCATTTGTCAATGTTTGCAGATGTCGTAAAATTAATGAGAAGAGTTGTGGCAGATGAGGATTGTAGGATCCTCAAAGAGGACTTGATCAGGTTGCAGAATTTTTTTTATTTTTTTATTTATATATATAAGAGTTCTTACATTCTTGTACAACCACTAATACGCGTAGCATTTCGGGCAAGTCCTTAATCCTATATTCCCTGGAATACGACCCCTGTGAAGAATCGTTTTTACAACCAAGTATCCATTTTACTGTTGAGTTAAACAGAGGCTACAGTTAAGGATTTGCGTCCAGTAAATCCTCCCCGGCAAGGATACGAACCCCAGAACAAAGCACTCGTGAAACACCAGGCGAGCGTCTTAACCACTATGCCACGGAGACTTGAGAAATGGCGACTGGAGTTTAACACGTGCAAATGTATTATTATGGAAATAGGATTAGGTGAAATGAGATCAAAGAAACAGTACACAATGAAGGGGAACTGCCTACCTGTGACGATTCGAGAAAGAAACCTGGGAGTTGACGTATTACCTAATCTAACGCCTGAGGCACAATAAATAGGATTATGACAGCAGCGTACTCTATGCTAGCAAAGGTTAGAACATCATACAGAAACCAAAGTAAGGAGGCATTTCGGGCGCTTTACACTGCCTATGTGAGATAAGTCCTAAAGTATGCCGCCCTATCATGGAGCCCCACCTTACTTAAATACTTGCAGGAATTGACAGAGTGGAAATAGATGAAACGTTCACACTGAATACCAACAGAACAAGGGGACAAGGACATGAATGGAAACTGAAGAATCATATGAGTCATTGAGATGCTAAAAAGTTTTCTTTTAGAGTGAGAGTAGTGGGGAAATGGAATGAACTTAAGGAGCAGGTTGTGGAATTGAAATTGCAAATGAAATTGAAATAAGTTTATTGAGGTAAAATACACACAAAAGGATGAGGTAGCTCAAGCTATCCTCACCCCGTTTATGGAAGGAAACACTATTCAGAGTTTTAAAACTAGATATGATAGGCAAATAAGACAGGAGTCATTACTTTCAACGACCGGCGGCAAAAAAGGCGGGATCCAAGAGCCAATCCTCGATCCTGCAGGAACAAATAGTTGAGTACACACGCGCTGCATGCGCACACACGCACGCGTGCGCACACACACACGCACGCGCGCACACACACACATGTTCATACATATGAACACATGTGTTCATATGTATGAACACGTGTTCATATGTACATAAGTACATATGAACCTGCATATGTACAAACATATGTACGTACATACACACATGTTCATATGTACATTACGTATGTAACACTATAATTGAGAGGGCACCCTCTGCTGCCTGTAGAAATAAATCCCACCTGCTTATCATGGGGGACTTCAATCACAGAAGGATTGACTGGGAGAACAAGGAACCGCATGGACGCGAGGATACGTGGAGAGCCACACTATTGGAGGTAGTGACTAGAAACATTTTAACCCAGCATGTCAGAGAACCCACTAGATGAGAGGAAATGACGAACCAGCGAGACTCGACCTAGTCTTCACTCTGAACGACTCCGACATAAGAAAAATCGGTTTTGAGGCCCCAGTATGAATGAGCGACCACAGTGTACTGATGTTTGAGTACCTGATTGAAGAAGGGTTATTGAACTCGAGGAGGCATACTGAAAACAAAAGGTTGGCATACCGAAAGGGAAACTATGAGGAGATAAGAAAATTCCTAACAAATATAACATGGGAAACAGAGTTCAGGGGAAAGCCGGCCCAAGTCATGATGGACTATGTTACGGACCCGAGCCCAGCGTCCGAGCACGGAGCAGTGACGACCGCGCCATCTGTGGGTCAGCTCCCGAAACCCCCCTCCAAATGGATGATGCCATCTAGCGAGGGCGGGATATTCCGGCCACAGGGGCTGGTTTCCCGTCTTAATCAGCTCGTGACATAGCCGCTGTTGACCTCTGGTGAGGTGACACTTAGACAGCAACACCATCTATGGAGTGGATAGGTGGACGTTTGCGTCTAAGCCTGTAAGTGAGGTGCCCTAGAGTGTAACCAGTACTGATGACGTGTCTGATTACAGAGTCGACCTGGGACTGCCGAATCGGACGGTGGATCAGTCTACCCAAGGCAGCCATAGTATCTCCATGTGTTTGCTGCAGAAGCTGTGAGTCACCCCCTCGGATGAACACTGTTGTGTTAGCCTGCCTGTGAGGTGGCAGAACCAGGAATTGTCGTACCCGGGGCTGACTGGTGGAGAAGACTAGCCACTGGGGTGTTGTTGAGAGAGGAGAGTGATCTGTGGAATCTGATCTGTGGAGTTTAGAATTAGAAGAAATGAAAGAAGAGCAAGAAAGAGAAGAGAAACGAGAGAGAAGAACGAGAAAGGGAAAGAGAAAGAGAAGAGCGAGAAAGAGAAGAGAAACGAGAAAGAGAAGAGCGAGAAAGAGAAGAGAAACGAGAAAGAGAAGAGCGAGAGAGAGAAGAAAAAGAAAAAGAGAGACAACATGAGCTAGAAGTATTGTGGTTAGGTGGTCGGAGGGAAACAACGGAAACAAGTAGTTTCGATCCGGTAAGGAACATCAAAATGGTCCCGAAGTTCAACGAGAAGGAAGTTTCGAAGTTCTTCGCGGCCTTCGAGAAAGTTGCAGCCTCTTTGGAGTGGCCAAAGGAGAATTGGGCCATCATGATACAGTCTGTCTTGACTGGGAAGGCCCAAATCGCCTACTCCACGTTGTCCCTTGATGACTCTGGCGATTATGACAAGGTGAAGAAGGTGGTGCTCATGGCGTACCAATTGCTACCTGAGGCGTACAGGCAGAAGTTCAGAAACCTGAAAAAAACCTCAGAGCACACGTTCACCGAATTCGCCACAATCAAGGAACGACTTTTCCAGGAATGGTGTGCCTCTCGGAAGGTGGAGACCAAAGAAGACCTCGAGCAGCTCATACTGTTAGAGGACTTCAAAGACTGTCTGTCTGGAGATCTAAAGAGTACCTAGAGGAACAGCAGGTGGAGACCTTGAGTGCAGCAGCCACGATGGCCGAAGAATACATCCTGACACATAGGCCTTCTGCTAAGTATGTCCCAAGGAATTACACACGCCGGTTTGACAAACCTCATCAGGCAGAAGAGAGACCCGTCCCACAAAGCGCTGTGAAGACGCCCCCAAGTAGCCCTCGAAGGACTAGTCCTAACAGTCCGAAACACCGGAGTCCGAGGAGGAATATGGTGTGCTGGACTTGTGGGCAGAAAGGGCATGTAGCTGCTATGTGCCGAGGCAGAAGAGGTAGCGGCCCACGTAGGGAGGTGATGTTGATGAGCTGTGTGACACCACCAGAGGGAACCCTGTCCCTGATGACTAGTCAGGAAGAACAGAGATTGTTTTCCCCTCACACTTCAGGCGGGTATGTATCGAGTGATCATACTGGTAGATCAGTTGTAGTGCTCAGAGATAGTGGAGCAGCCCAGTCCCTGATCGTAAGAAGCTCGTTACCCGAGGGAATGAGTGTGGATGGGAGACAAAAGGTTGTCCTGGTTGGGTTTCCTAGGACGCAGTATGTCGCTCCCCTTAGTGCCGGTACATCTGGACTCGCCTTACTTCAGCGGCACATGTGCGTTGGCAGTAGTCGATACCCTACCTATAGCTGGGATTGACGTGATACTAGCCAACGACTTGGTGACAGATTGGAGCAACGATCATCCCAAGGTCGCGGACGAGTCAGCCGGAACAGCAAGGTCCGAGGTAACAGCTGGAAATGGTAATATCAGGGTACAGACAGACATGGAATTAGATAACGTGTTTAATCCTTCCTCTCGCCTACAGATCGACAACATTCTAGCAGAGTCTCCTGAATCGTTTCCCGACAAGAAGCATGAGGTTATGGTGGCAGAAGCGACTGAGCGAGAAGAGAGGCCTCGTGTACAAGCACCCACGGATACACCAGAGTCTGGAGTGAAGGCACCTGAGTACTTGCGGTATGGTAAGGTACAACGTTCATTGAACCGGCCAGAGATCCCCCAGACGTCTGAGGTATGTGAGGTATGTGTGAAGGATCTAGTGCCCTCTTTGGTCCAAACCCGGCTAATGGATATAGCTGGCTATGGACATGACAAGCTCATGAAACTTGTCCCTAAGTTAACCAAATGTTTCTTAGAGGTGTTTTGTTTTGTTCTCGTATGTGTTCTCAGCAAGGACCAGTGGACGATCCGACAGATGATGGCTCCCATGAACATCGCGAAGAGATCCCAGGGATTAGAGACGTGCACAGTGAGTGTTGCAGTCGAAGAAGGGACCTGGAAGGTGATGGTAGATACAGGAGGTACGAGATATGATATCATGAGTGACTGTTTCCGACAGGTTGACACCCCCCATGTGATTGCTGAGCCGGGATGCAGCGTTATGCGGAACGTTAGTCGACCTGACGGTGGTAGAGCGGACACCATCGATGTACGAACAGCCCTGTTGGGACTAGGTGTGGACCTAGTAGAGGCGTATGCTGTGAGTACCGAGTTAACTATCGCTGACACTCTAAATTATCAGACCCCTGTATTCCAGGTTCCCGTCTCCCTGAAGGACTACCGGACCGGTACCAGAAATGCCGTCTGTGCCCAGCCATCATCGGTGCCACGACACAGGGAAGTGTCGAGTCGCCCCAGATCGTGTCTATATCAATCCTTACTCTGGACGCTTGAGATTATGCCCCTGCTGGACATCTTAGTGGAGGTGTGGATGATCACATCAGGCAGGCCATTGCCTTCTATCTTCAAGGTGCCATTGTGCCTGAGTTTCTCATTAGGACAGTTCTGTGGACAAGACAGCCTCGCCACTCCAGTTTATAGTGTACGTAAGTCCATTTGGAGTTGTACCCATGTACTAATTTTGTTTGTATTTTTTCTTTTAGAAACCCAAACCAAATTCTTTTTGGTGGGGAGGTGTTACGGACCCGAGCCCAGCGTCCAAGCATGGAGCAGTGACGACCGCGCCATCTGTGGGTCAGCTCCCGAAACCCCCTCCAAATGGATGACGCCATGCAGCGAGGGCGGGATATACCGGCCACAGGGGCTGGTTTCCCGTCTTAATCAGCTTGTGACATAGCTGCTGTTGACCTCTGGTGAGGTGACGCTTAGACAGCAACGCCATCTATGGAGTGGATAGGTGGACGTTTGCGTCTAAGCCTGTAAGTGAGGTGCCCTAAAGTGAAACCAGTACTGATGACGTGTCTGATTACAGAGTCGACCTGGGACTGCCGAATCGGACGGTGGATCAGTCTACCCAAGGCAGCTATAGTATCTCCACGTGTTTGCTGCAGAAGCTGTGAGTCACCCCCCGGATGAACACTGTTGTGTTAGCCTGCCTGTGAGGTGGCAGAACCAGGAATTGTCATACCCGGGGCTGACTGGTGGAGAAGACTAGCCACTGGGGTGTTGATGAGAGAGGAGAGTGATCTGTGGAATCACACGAGGCTACTGCCTAGGGCTCGCAACCCTAGTATCGGTCGTGGAGTGGCCTACGAAGCGGAGCTGATTGGAACCTGCCAGCTACAGGCTGGATTTGTGGTTGAAGGACTCCACGACGGTGCACCCAGTGGGACTGTGATTTGGCTGGCTGGTGGCCAGGGTAGACTCGCCTAGGGAATCTAAGGATTCATCGTGAGGCCACAAGGAGAAAACCAGGGCTACTCGTCTTGAGCACCGTGAAACATCCTGAGTCTTCGGGAGAAGAAGAAGTTATTGTACATAAGTGTAGTCATAGTAACCACGTGTGACTTTATATATTTATTTATGGTGGTGGAATAATTATATATTTAATTTAGTGAAGTTTTATCCCTTCCCCTTTAATTTACTTGCGTTACGGAACACACCCCTTGAAAGCCACTACTAACTTGGGGCCGGATAACCAAACTCTAATAACATCAGAGAAAGAACCCTGTTGCGACCCAATAGGGCCGTAACAGACTACATCACGCAGAAGTGCAAGGAAGCTGCAAACTAGTTTGTTCCTGTCCAAAAGGAAAACAGTGAAATGAAGATGAGAAACCCATGGTTTAATCAGAGATGTAAGCTAGCTAAGCAGCAAAGTAAAAGAGCATGGGGAAACTATAGGAATAACAGAACGCTTGAGAGCAGAGAAAGATACCAGAGTGCCAGGAATGAATATGTCAGGATGAGAAGAGAGGCAGAAAGACAAAACGAAAATGACATCGCAAGCAAGGCAGAGACTCCGCCTAAATTGCTGCATAGCCACATCAGGAGAAAAATACCAGTAAAGGAACAGGTTATGAAATTATGGATAGGAGCAGAAGGATTCACTACAAACGACAATGAAGTGTGTGAGGAACTGAATAAGAAATTCCAGGAGGTCTTCACCTTAAAGCAAGGAGAAATTCCAGAGATAAGAGGAAATAGTTAACCAGGAAGAGTTTGAGATTACCAGGGGGGAAGTAAGGAAGTGTTTGCTAGAGTTGGATGTGACAAAGGTTATAGGCCCAGATGGAAACTCCCTTTGGATACTGAAGGAAGAAGCAGAAGAACTGTGCCTGCCACTCTCCATAGTGCATAACAAATCACTGGCAACAGGGGAACTGCCATAAATTTGGAAAGTAGCTAACGAAGTCTCGATATACAAGAAAGGGGGATAGACAGGAGGCACTAAACTGCAGGCCAGAGTGCCTAACCTGCATACCATGCAAGCTGATGGAGAAGATTGTGCGAAGAAAGCTAGTGGAACATCTGGAGTGAAGGAACTTTGTAACACAGCATCAACATGGGTTCAGGGATGGCAGGTCCTGCCTCACAGGGTTACTTGAATTCTACGACCAGGCAAGAAAGAGAAGAGTGAGCAGACTGCATATTTTTGGATTGCTAGAAAGCCTTTCATTCAGTACCACACAAAAGGTCAGTGAAAAAGCTGGAGATGCAGGCTGGAGTGAAAGGGAAGGTACTCCGTTGGATAAAGGAGTACCTAAGCAACAGGAGACAACGAGTCAGTGTGAGGGGTGAGGTCTCAGATTGGCGAGACGTTACAAGTGAAGTCAGTTCTTGGACCTATACTGTTTCTGATATATGTAAATGATCTCCTAGAGGGTATAGACTCGTTTCTCTCAATGTTTGCTGATGATGCAAAAATTATGAGAAGGATTGAAACAGAGGATGATAATAAGAGGCTACAAGATGACCTAGACAGACTGAGTGAATAGTCCAACAAATGGCTGTTGAAGTTCAACACAAGCAAATGCAAAGTAATGAAACTAGGCAGTGGAAACAGGAGGCCAGACACAGGATACAGAATAGGAGAGGAAGTACTGAATGAAACGGACAGAGAGAAAGATCTAAGAGTTGATATTACACCCCAAACCTGTCTCCTGGAGCCCACATTAAAAGAATAACGTCTGCGGCATATGCGAGGCTGGCTAACGTCAGAACAGCGTTCAGGAACCTGTGTAAGGAATCACTCAGAATCTTGTACACCACATATGTAAGATCAATCCTGGAGTATGCTGCCCCAGCATGGAGCCCGTACCTAGTCAAGCACAAGACGAAGCTGGAAAAAGTTCAAAGGTATGCCACTAGACTAGTCCTAGAACGAAGAGGCATGAGTTACGAGGAAAGGCTGCGGGAAATGCACCTTACGACACTGGAAGACAGAAGAGTAAGGGGAGACATGATCACAACCTACAAAATCCTCAGGGGAATTGACCGGGTAAACAAGGATAAACTATTCATCACTGGTGGTACGCGAAGAAGGGGAGAAAGGTGGAAACTGAGTACACACATGAGCCACAGGGACGTTAGAAGAAACTTTTTCAATGTCAGTTTCAGTTTCTGTGAGTAGTTAACGGATGGAATGCATTAGGCAGTGATGTGGTGAGGCTGACTCCATACACAATTTCAAATGTAGACATGAGAGAGCCCAGTAGGCTCAGGAATCTGTACACCAGTTGATTGACAGTTGACAGGTGGGGCCAAAGCTCAACCCCAGCAAGCACAAATAGGTAAGTACAAATAGGTAAGTTCACACACACACACACACACACACACTCACACACACTCACACATCCGGTGTGGGAAGCCGGTGGCCAAGCGAGCAGCACATTGGACACGTGATCCTGTGGTCCCGGGTTCGTTCCCGGTCGCTGGTTAGAAACTATTGGCATAGTTTCTTTCACCCTATTCTCCTGTTACCTACCAGTAAATAGGTACCTGGGAGTTAGTCAGCTGTCACAGGCTGCTTCCTGGGGTGTGTGATTGTGTGTGTGTGTGTGTGTGTGTGGTGTGGGGGGAAAAAGTAGTAGTAGAAACAGTTGATTAACAGTTGAGAGGCGGGCCAAAAGAGCAGAGTTCAACCCCCCGCAAACACAGCTAGGTGAATACAACTAGGTGAATACACACACACACACACACACACAGTGGGCCAGTGGAAGAGCGTACAGAACGCTGGACACGTGATCCTGTGGTAACAGGTTCGATCCCGGGGGCCGGCGAGAAACAATAGGCAGAGATTCTTTCACCCAATGCCCCTATTACCTAGCAGTAAATGGGTACCTGGGAGTTAGTCAGCTGTCGCGGGCTGCTTCCTGGTGTGTGTGTGAGTATTCACCTAGTTGAGTTGAATTTGCGGGGGTTGAGCTATGCTCTTTCGGCCCGCCTCTCAACTGTCAATTAACTACTTTTTTTTCCCACACCACACACACACACACACACACACACACACAACCCAGGAAGCAGCCCGTGACAGGTGACTAACTCCCAGGTACCTATTTACTGCTAGGTAACAGGGGCATTCAGGGTGAAAGAAACTTTGCCCATTTGTTTCTGCCTCGTGCGGGAATCGAACCCGTGCCACAGAATTACGAGTTCTGTGCGCTATCCACCAGGCTACGAGGTCCCTATGAGGCCCTCTTTTGTGTGTGTGTGTGTGTGTGTGTGTGAGAGATGTGGGGAAAAAATAATAGTAGTTTATTGACAGTTGGGAGGCGGGACCAAAGAGCCAGAGCTCAACCCCCGCAAACACAACTAGGTGAGTACACACACACACACACCATGTATACCATTGGGGCTGGCCGGCCGAGCGCACAGCACGCTGTTCACGTGGTCCCGGGTTCGATCCCGGGCGCCAGGGAGAAGCGATGGGCAGAGTTTCTTTCACCCCTAGGCCCCTGTTACCTAGCAGTAAATAGGTACTTGGGAGTTAGGCAGCTGTCACGGGCTGCTTCCTTGTGTGTGTGTGTGTGTGTGTTTGTGGGTACTCACCTAACTGTGCTTGCGGGGGTTGAGCTCTGACTCTTTGGTCCCGCCTCTCAACCGTCAATCAACAGGTGTATAGGTTCCTAAGCCTATTGGGCTCTATCATATCTACACTTGAAACTGTGTATGGAGTCAGCTTCCACCACATCTCTTCCTAATGCATTCCATTTCTCAACCACTCTGACACTAAAAATGTTCTTTCTAATATCTCTGTGGTTCATTTGGGCACTCAGTTTCCACCTGTGTCCCATAGTGCGTGTGCTCCTTGTCTTAAATAGCCTGTCTTTATCTACCCTATCGATTCCCTTGAGAATCTTGAATGTGGTGATCATGTTCCCCTGGGGAGGGCAGCCGGTCGGCCGAGCGGACAGCATGCAGGACTTGTGATCCTGTAGTCCTGGGCTCGATCCCAGGCGCCAGCGAGAAATAATGGGCAGAGTTTCTTTCACCCTATGCCCCTGTTACCTAGCAGTAAAATAGGTACCTGGGTGTTAGTCAGCTGTCACGGGCTGCTTCCTCGGGGTAGAGGCCTGGTCGAGGGCCGGGCCACGGGGACACTAAAGCCCCAAAATCATCTCAAGATAACCTCAAGATCTCAAGATAACCCTTAACTCTTCTGTATTTCAACGAAGGGAGGTTTAATTCTCGTAGTCTATCCTCGTAGCTCATACTTCTCAGCTCGGGTACTAGTCTGGTGGCAAACCTTTGAACCTTATCCAGTTTAGTCTTATGCTTGACTAGATATGGACTCCATGCTGGTGCCGCATACTCGAGGATTGGTCTGACATATGTGGTATATAATGTTCTGAAAGATTCCTTACACAGGTTTCTAAAGGCCGTTCTTATGTTAGGCAACCTGGCATATGGCGCTGATGTTATCCTCTTGATATGAGCTTCAGGGGACAGGTCTGGGGTGATATCACTCCCCAGGTCTTTCTCTCTCTTACTCTTGAACTATTTCATCTCCCAAATGATACTTTGTATCTGGTCTTCTGCTCCCTACCCCTATCTTCATTACATTACATTTGCTTGGGTTAAACTCTAACTTGTGTGTGTGTGTGTGTGTGTGTGTGTGTGTGTGTGTGTGTGTGTGTGTGTGTGTGTGTGTGTGTGTGTGTGTGTGTGTGTGTGTGTGTGTGTGTGTGTGTGTATACTGTCGGGGTACGTCGGTAGGGAAGTAACGGTGTACAAGAACTTAATCCTGAAATCCTGGCAAGGTCGCCAATGTCGGGGTGTCCCTCTCTCCCTTCAGACACCACCAAGTAGTATTAGCGATAACAGTTACTCACCGTAGCCCTGCGGATCTTCACTCCAATCCTCGCGGCGCCACTGTTCGCCAGGAGAGTATCCCAGTCGATCTCCAGCTGGCCTTATAGCCAAAGATGAGTGAGAACACAGTTTGCTCTCTCCCAAATTTGTGCCTGCCCGGACAAGGGCTCTACTACTAACTGCAAGGTCGCCAACTGGTGTTTCCCATGTCCAGTAACACTTCAGTGGTATTGTGGGATTGTGGTACTAGTGGCAGAGAGCTCACTTGTTAAAACTGGTCACAGGCAGGTATGTATCTCTATCACTCTCACTCTTTCCAACTGTTCTGTAGCAACAAGCATATGGAGGGATAATACAAACGCGAAAGTAGTTTTGTATTTTACTTAAAAACTTCAAGTATCATATCTCTATATTGATACCAAAGCAACAAGTACATGGTCGTAAGTCACTCTCTCTTCATAAAACTGGAACTCATCAAGAGGGCAATACTCCCCCTCCTGTCATAATCAGCTGGGCGGCCCCCCTCACTGTGGGAACGCCTCTGAACTTGTTTTCTGGCGTGAAGCGCCTATTTCTTTAAATTCACAATAATCACAATATTTGCAATCAACACAATATTTGCTATATTGACAATAGAATGCAATGAGTCACTTCACTGGTCTCAAGCTCAATAGATCATTTCTATAGCAATTAACACAATGATCACTGTAAAGACGTTATGCACGGCACATTATAATAATGATATTGAATGCAATTAACCACAGTCCTGACCTTAGACTCAGTAATTTCTTTCGAAGGCGATAACACAGAAAATCACTGTACACATGAAAATGTTATCCAATACTCCAGCACATATATATATATATATATATATATATAGATCAATTCATTAATATCAATAATAATAAGATAATACTGGGCACACAGCCTAACACCAATAACTGGTACACTTATATATATATATATTCTCTGGCATAAGTTATAATATTAATGTCACATGAAAGAAATCATCCATGACACAGCAAATTCTTCAATAATTCCAGGTGCCTACACACACCACATATATAAATATCGTGAGAGCTCTGTACAGCCTCACTCTTCACCACTGTGCCTTACTGTGACATAGACATCGGTGAGCCTTGCTCACGACATATAAGATACTCTTGCTAAATATAACTGACTAAAGGGGAATTGGGAGTGAAACTAGAATCACCTACTTCCACCTCACTGATGTGGACTCGCCCTCCGGTGAGAGTTGAATTGCAGCTCCTGGTCCCGGCTCTCGACTTGTTGTAGGGAACGCCCCCACACACACTGTGATGCTCTCTCCAGGAACCCAATCAACATCCCAAAATAAACGCGTGGTCTCCGTGCTCTGTCCTCTGCAGGTCCGTGCTCCTCCACAACGTCTTGCAGGGTTGAAGTCGGTCTCCTGGCCGTCGACTTCTCCTCACAACTACGTCTGCAGTTTTACTTCTCGGCTGCAGTCGTCCTGATTCCCAATTAGTTCTCTTCTTTCACTGCTTCCCGGTGGATTGGCCCAGCCGCTACGTCATCACTAGATGAGTGAACTGCCTCAGACGTCACATACGTCACTACACAGACTCCACTTCTTCTTGCAAAGCACCTGTCCCTGGAGCACTTGTTGCTCAATATTCCGTCGATTCCCTCTTTGGTCCAACACATGGAATGTAGGAAGACCTTACAGAGTAATTGCAGACTACGGGTGACGCGAAAAATCCACGGGAGCAGGGTACAACTGTCAAACTGACAGGACCAATTTTCGCACGTCCGACAATGTCAACGTGTCGTGTCAAACTGATGGCTCCACAGAGGCGCAAACTCCGGACTCCCCTTGCTCTCGTGACGTCATACTTGCCAGGGGCGGTTTTCATTGGCTCCCTGTGCCACGTCACTGTTCGTGACCAATCTGGTGCCACTGATGTCATACAGTTTTGGCGGGAGAACAGAGGGACCGGCGCCATATTGGCGGTCTAAAGGGCCTAAACCACAAAGTGTTGGCGAGTGTTCTCACCAACGCGAGAACACTACACGCTACCACCCATGTCAAATTGTTGCCCGCAACGTAGAGAACGCTCGGGTAAAGTGGATATGACTCTTACAGCAGGCGTGGGAGAAATATAAGGGGGGGGGGAACACCGTCACAGTACTCACCTAGTTGTACTCACCTAGTTGTGTTTGCGGGGGTTGAGCTCTGGCTCTTTGGTCCCGCCTCTAAACCGTCAATCAACAGGTGCACAGATTCCTGAGCATATTGGGGCTCTATCGAATCTACACTTGAAACTGTGTCTGGAGTCAGCCTCCACCACATCACTTCCTATGCATTCTATTTGTTACGAAAAAAGTTCTACACCACCACCACCACCTCTTCCTTCTCTCTCTTTCCTCATAACATAATAGTCCTGTGGGAACACTGCATTTGTTATCGTTTTCGTTAGCTTTGTTTCTGTGAGAGCTATTGTGTCTGGGTTTTCCTTTAGTACCCATTCTCCACGTTCATTTGCTTTATTTGTAATTCCATCTTTGTTAGTATACATTGCCTTGAGGCTCACTTACTTCTGTCCCTTCTCACATTGCCTCCTTGGTGAGTGTTCGGCTGGTGGGAGAAGCTGTTCCATGGGTGTGAGGATTTGTGAGGTGGATAACAGGGTTGCAGAGGATACTTGGATGAGGGGTGGGGGGTCAAGTGAAGGGAGAGGAACAGGGAGGGGTATGGGCTGAAAGGGAAGGGAGGTCAGGAAGGAAAGGGGGGAGGGGGACTCGGCGGGAGGAGGGGAGGGGTAGAAGGGTGGGCATTGGGTGTTGGGGGAGGGACATTTGGCTGAGCATTTGAGTGGGGGCAGGGAGGGTTTAGGGTAGGGGGGTTTTCTATGCAGAGGAGGGTGGTGGGGGTGCCCTCCCTGCTGGTGTTACTGGGTAGCTGGTTGTGGGTTCCCCCCTTGCATTTGGGGATGATGTGTTGGGAGCTGTGATTTCCTGGTTTTCTCCTCTCGCCCTGCGCTTCTTCCTTGCTTCTGCCGCCATGGTCCTCTCCTCTCTCGTCATGTCCCTCTGGAGGAATACTTTTTTGAATACTCCCACATGTTGCAGGTGACTTTTCTTTGTTAGAATCATCTCCTTTGTGCTCTCGTTTGTAAACACTATCTTTAACACACGGTCTCGGTCTTTTTTGTACCAGCCTAGCCTGAAAATCATCTCAATGCTATGCTCAGCCCCTTCCATGTCTAGTGCCTTCACTATTTCATTCACTGCCACTTTGTCCTTATCATTCCACTCCTTCCTATTAGAGCCTTCCTGCGCTTTAATACCCACAGCTACCGCTGATCTTTTCCTTTCCAGCAGCTGGCTAGTGGAGCGTGCCACTTCCTGTGAGGTGGCTGCTTTCATGGCTTCCTCCATCACTCCAGACATTACTTCAGAGTTGTTGTTTTTAGCATTTCTGCAAATGTTGCTTTTATTGTGGCATTCTCTTCCAAAATACTATTACCACCTTCTCCCTGGGTGGTTATCTGAGTCTTAGCATCGATACTGATCTCTTTGAGGGCTCTAATCTCCTCCTTCGCTGCTGTCAGCTCTTTTTTGAGGTTGCTTATTTAATTCTTCATTTCCTGCATCTCACTCTTGATGTCCACCAGAAACTGGGCGAACA
Source organism: Procambarus clarkii (assembly GCF_040958095.1). Classification (NCBI taxonomy): domain Eukaryota; kingdom Metazoa; phylum Arthropoda; class Malacostraca; order Decapoda; family Cambaridae; genus Procambarus; species Procambarus clarkii. The sequence goes on along the minus strand of NC_091224.1, from coordinate 10,283,674 downwards.
TTTCCTTTATTTCGTCACCTGGATTTTCCCTGTTCCCCTGATACCTCTGGCTGTTATGTGTGTGTGTGTGTTTGTGTGTGTGTGTGTGTGTGTATACTCACCTAGTTGTGTTTGCGGGGGTTGAGCTCTGGCTCTTTGGTCAGAGTAACTGAGTGTGTGTGTGTGTGTGTGTGTGTGTGTGTGTGTGTGTGTGTGTGTGTGTGTTTGTGTGTGTGTGTGTGTGTGTGTGTGTGTGTGTGTGTGTGTGTGTGTGTGTGTGTGTGTGTGTGTGTGTGTGTGTGTGTGTGTGTGTGTGTGTGTATTCACCTAGTTGAATACACACATAAAAAGTAGTTATTAAACAGTCAATCAACTGTTTACTGACTACTTTTTTTCTCCACATCACACACACACCCCAGGAAGCAGCCCGTGACAGCTGACTAGCTCCCAGGTACCTGCGTGCTCTATCCACCAGGCTACCAGGCCCCCGTCTGTGTGTGTACTCACCTAGTTATGTTTGCGGGGGTTGAGCTCTGGCTCATTCGTCCCGCCTCTCAACCATGAATCAACTGATGTACAGATTCCTGAGCCTACTGGGCTCTGTCATATCTACATTTGAAGCTGTGTATGGAGTCACCCTCCACCACATCACTTCCTAGTGCATTCCATTTACTAACTACTTTGACACTGAAAAAGTTCATTCTAATATCTCGGTGGCTCATTTGGGTACTCAGCTTCCACCTGTGTTCCCTTGTTCGCATCCCTCCAGTGTTGAATAGTCCATCCTTGTTTACCCGGTCGATTCCCCTGAGGATTTTGTAGGTTGTGATCATGTCCCCCCTTACTCTTCTCTCTTCCAGTGTCGTAAGGTGCATTTCCCGCAGCCTTTCCTCATAACTCATGCCTCTTAGTTCTGGGACTAGTCTAGTATCATACCTTTGGACTTTTTCCAGCTTCGTCTTGTGCTTGACAAGGTACGGGCTCCATGCTGGGGCTGCATACTCCAGGATTGGTCTTACATATGTGGTGTACAAGATTCTGAATGATTCCTTACACAGGTTCCTGAACGCCGTTCTGATGTTAGCCAGCCTCGCATATGCCGCAGAGGGTATAAAATAGAGTATGTACATATACAGATATGCCATATGTACCAGAAACAGTATAGATCCAAGGACTGACCCCTGTGGGACTCCACTTGTAACGTCCCGCCAATCTGAGACCTCACCCCTCACACAGACTCGTTGTCTCCTGTTGCTTAGGTACTCCTCTATCCACCGGAGTACCTTCCCTTTCACTCCAGCCTGCATCTCCAACTTTCGCACTAGCCTCTTGTGTGGCACTGTATCAAAGGCTTTCTGACAATCCAAAAATGTGCAGTCTGCCCACCCTTCTCTTTCTTGCCTTATTTCTGTTGCCTGGTCGTAGAATTCAAGTAACCCTGTGAGGCAGAACCTGCCATCCCTGAACCCATGTTGATGCTGTGTTACAAAGTTCCTTCGCTCCAGATGCTCCACTAGTTTTTTTCGCACAATCTTCTCCATCAGCTTGCATGGTATGCAGGTTAAGGACACTGGCCTGTAGTTCAGTGCCTCCTGTCTATCCCCGTTCTTGTATATCGGGACTACGTTAGCTGCTTTCCAAATATCTCGGAATTCCCCCGTTGCCAGTGATTTGTTATACACTATGGAAAATGGTAGGCAGAGTTCTTTTGCTCCTTCCTTTAGTATCCAAGGGGAGATTCCTTCTGGGCCTACAGCCTTTATCACATCCAACTCTAGTAAACACTTCCTTACTTCCCCGATGGTAATCTCAAACTCTTCCAGTGGTTCCTGGTTAGCTATTCCCTCTCTTATCTCTGGAATTTCTCCTTGCTCTAAGATGAAGACCTCCTGGATTTCTTATTCAGTTCCTCACACACTTCCTTGTCATTTGTAGTTAATCCTTCCGCCCCTATCCTTAATTTCATAACCTGTTCCTTTACTGTAGTTTTTCTCCTGATGTGGCTATGCAACAATTTAGGCTGAGTCTTTGCCTTGCTTGCGATGTCATTTTCGTATTGTCTTTCTGCCTCTCTTCTCATCCTGACATATTCATTCCTGGCATTCTGGTATCTTTCTCTGCTCTACAGTGTCCTGTTATTCCTATAGTTTCTCCATGCTCTTTTACTTTGTTGTTTAGCTAGCCTACATCCCTGTTTAAACCATGGGTTTCTCATCTTCATTTCTCTGTTTTCCTTTTGGACAGGGACAAACTTGTTTGCTGTGTCCTTGCACTTTTGCGTGATGTAATCCATCATATCTTGGGCCGTCTTTCCCCTGAGCTCTGTTTCCCATGCTATGTCTGTTAGGAATTTTCTTATCCCCTCATAGTTTCCCTTTCGGTATGCTAACCTTTTGGTTTCGGTATCCCTCCTCGAGTTCAATAACCCTTCTTCAATCAGGTACTCAAACACCAGTACACTGTGGTCGCTCATTCCTACTGGGTCCTCAAAACCGATTTCTCTTATGTCGGAGTCGTTCAGAGTGAAGACTAGGTCGAGTCTCACTGGTTCGTCATTGCCTCTCATCCTTGTGGGTTCTCTGACAAGCTGGGTTAAAAAGTTTCTTGTCACCACCTCCAATAGTTTGGTTCTCTACGTATCCTCGCCTCCATGCGGTTCCTTGTTCTCCCAGTCAATCCTTCCGTGATTGAAGTCGCCCATGATGAGCAGGTGGGATCTATTTCTACAGGCAGCAGAGGCTGCCCTCTCAATTATAGTGTTAACTGCCTTGTTGTTGTTTTCATACTCTTGACTGGGTTTTCTGTCATTTGGTGGAGGGTTGTATATTACTGCTACTACTATTCTTGGTCCTCCCATTGTCATGGTGCCTGCTATGTAGTCTCTGAACCCCTCACAGCCCGGGATGGCCATCTCCTTAAAACTCCATTTCTTTCTCATGAGTAGGGCCACTCCACCTCCTCCCCTACCTTCCCTCTCTTTCCTTATTACTGTGTACTCCTGGGGAAACAAGGCATTCGTTATGATTCTAGAGAGTTTTGTTTCAGTGAGTCCGATTACATCCGGGTTCACTTCTTATGCTCTTTCCATTAGTTCACTTGTCTTGCTTGTGATCCCATCTATGTTTTTTGAACACACACACACACACACACACACACACACACACACACACACACACACACACACACACACACACACACACACACACACACACATGTTTGTGTGTGTGTGTGTGTGTGCATGTGTGTGTGTGTGTGTGTACTCACCTAGTTGTACTCACCTAGTTGTGTTTGCGGGGGTTGAGCTCTGGCTCTTTGGTCCCGCCTCTCAACCGTCAATCAACAGGTGTACAGATTCCTGAGCCTATCGGGCTCTGTCATATCAGAGCCTGTCGGGCTCTGTGTGTGTGTGTGTGTGTGTGTGTGTGTGTGTGTGTGTGTGTGTGTGTGTGTGTGTGTGTGTGTGTGTGTGTGTGAAAAAATAGTAATAGTTAGAAACGGTTAATTGACAGTTGAGAGGCGGACCGAATGAGCAGAGCTCAACCCCCTCAAGCACAACTAGGTGAATACAACTTGGTGAATTCACACACACACACACACAAGAGGCACTGAACTACAAGCCAGTGTCTTTAACTTGTATACCATGCAAGATAATGGAGAAGATCGTGAGAAAAACCTAGTAACACATCTGGAGAGAAGGGACTTCCTGACAACCCGAAGTTCAGGGAGAGTAAATCTTGCCTTACAGGCTTAACAGAATTCTATGATCAGGTCACAAAGATTAAGCAAGAAAGAGAAGGATGGGCGAAGTGCATTTTTTGGGATTGTCGGAAAGCCTTTGACTCAGTTCCCCATAAAAGGCTGATGCATAAACTGGAGAAACAGGCAGGAGTAACTGGTAGGGCGCTCCAGTGGATAAGGGAGTACGTAAGCAATAGGAAGCAGAGTTACATTGAGAGGTGAGACCTCAGATTGGCGCAAAGTCACCAGTAGAGTCCCACAGGGCTCTTTACTTGGACCTATACGGTTTTTGTTATATGTAAATGATCTCTCAGAGGGCATAGACACATTTCTCTCAATGTTTGCTGACGACGCCAAAATTATGAGAAGGATTAAGACAGAGGAGGACAGCTTGAGGCTTCAAGAAGATCTGGACAAGCTGCAGGAATGGTCGAACAAATGGTTGTTAGAGTTTAACCTAAGCAAATGCAATGTAATGATAATAGGTGTAGGGAGCAGGAGACCAGATACAAAGTATCATTTGGGAGATGAAATCCTTCAAGAGTCTGAGAGAAAGAAAGACCTGGGGTTTGACGCCAGATCTGTCAACTGAAGCTCATATCAAGAGGATAACATTAGCGGCATAGGCCAGATTGGCTAACATAAGAACGGCCTTTAGAAACCTGTGTAAGGAATCTTTCAGAACTTTGTATTCCACATATGTCACACCAATCCTGGAGTATGCGGCTCCAGCATGGAGTCCATATGTAGTCAAGCATAAGACTAAACTGGAAAAGGTTCAAAGATTTGCCACCAGACTGGTGCCCGAACTCAGGGGTGTGAGCTACGAGGAGAGACTACGGGAATTTAACCTCACGTCACTGAGAGAAGAGTTAGAGGGGACATGATCACCACATACAAGATTCTCAAAGGAATTGGTAGGGTAGATAAAAAAAAACAGGCTATTTACCATAAGGGGCACTTGCACTAGGGGACACAGGTGGAAATTGAGTGCCCAAATTGGCCATTATTACGTTTGAAAGTACTTTTTCAGTGTCAGAGTAGTAGGTAAGTGGAATGCATTAGGATGTAATGTGGCGGAGGCTGATTCCATACACAGCTTCAAGTGTAGATATGACAGAGCCCAGTAGGCTCAGGAACCTGTACATTAGTTGATTGACATATGAGAGGTAGGACCCAAGAGCCAAAGCTCAACCCCCGCAAGCACAACAAGGTAAGTACAACTAGGTAAGCACACACACATACACACACACACACACACACACACACACACACACACACACACACACACACACACGCACACACACACACACACACACACACACACACACACACACACACACACACACACACACACACACATACACACAAACGACCATATGCACTCGCCTTACCTCTTTCCTGTTGTTAATAATTCTCCCGTCCACCCATACGACTGAAGAGCGTTCCACAGCTTCAGAGATGCCTCAAGCAACTGCCCTTTGCAAGAGTAAGGAGGAACTGTTATTTTGGTTTAATATTTCTCACCACTGAGCTCGTGCCCAACCACTTGGGGTGAACGGTAGAGCGACGGTCTCGCTTCATGCAGGTCGGCATCCAATCCCGACCGTCCTGTCCTGTCCCGTCATGACAGGAGTGAGCTCCTGTCACTGGCGAACACTCATGCAGTAGACAGTTATATTTAATATTAGGAGAGAGAGACAGAGAGACAGACCGAGACACAGACAGAGACCAAGACAGACAAAGACACAGACCGACATAGACAGTGAAGCATATAAAGAGTTTGAGACAGAGACAGATACAGCCACAGACAGAAAGAGGCAGAGAGGGAGGGACGGAGAGAGAGAGAGAGAGAGAGAGAGAGAGAGAGAGAGAGAGAGAGAGAGAGAGAGAGAGAGAGAGAGAGAGAGAGAGAGAGAGAGAGAGAGAGAGAGAGAGTGAGAGAGAGAGAGAGAGAGAGAGAGAGAGAGAGAGAGAGAGAGAGAGAGAGAGAGAGAGAGAGAGAGAGAGAGAGAGAGAGAGAGAGAGAGAGAGAGAGAGAGAGAGAGAGAGGGAGAGAGGGAGAGAGGGAGAGAGAGAGAGAGAGAGAGAGAGAGAGAGAGAGAGAGAGAGAGGGAGAGAGAGAGAGAGAGGGAGAGAAAGAGAGAGAGAGAGATAGACAGAGAGAGAGAGAGAGAGAGAGAGAGAGAGAGAGAGAGAGAGAGAGAGAGAGAGAGAGAGAGAGAGAGAGAGAGAGAGAGAGAGAGAGAGAGAGAGAGAGAGAGAGAGAGAGAGAGAGGGAGAGAGGGAGAGAGAGAGAGAGAGAGAGAGAGAGAGAGAGAGAGAGAGAGAGAGAGAGAGAGAGAGAGAGAGAGAGAGAGAGAGAGAGAGAGAGAGAGAGAGAGAGAGAGAGAGAGAGAGAGAGATAGACAGAGAGAGAGAGAGAGAGAGAGAGAGAGAGAGAGAGAGAGAGAGAGAGAGAGAGAGAGAGAGAGAGAGAGAGAGAGAGAGAGAGAGAGAGAGAGAGAGAGAGAGAGAGAGAGAGAGAGAGAGAGAGAGAGAGGGAGAGAGGGAGAGACAGACAGACAGACAGACTGTAGATGGATATGTATTGATAGATGGATCGATAGATTGATTGATTGAAGGATAGAGAGGATGGGCAGAATTATAGAAGAATGAATGGGTGAATATTTGGGTAGTTGGATGGATAAGTAGATAAATTAATGGATAGATGGATATATCGATATATAGATTGATAGATGCATTGGTGGATTGATTGATGGAAGGACAGAGGGATGGGTAAATGAAGATGAGGGATAGATTGGAAGGTACAGATAGATGGATGGATAGTTAGGTAAATATATGGATCGACAGGTTGGTAGATAGATGGATGAATAGATGTGTAGATAGATGGACAGATGAAGACAGAGAGACCCGGGCCACGACGGGTATACCCCTACTAGTAGATTTATACATTGCAATAAGGTCTGACGTCTAGCAGACCACTAGCCGTGGGACCGTCTAGGTCCCACTAGCATGGTCTGACGTCTTCATGACGAGCTCCGAGATCTTCTCTTAGCAAGTGGCTGTTTTTCTTACATTTTCCTGTACAACTTTTCCCCAACCACACCTGCAGCACACCTCCCACACTCACACCTGCAGCTCACCTCCCACACCCCCACCTGCACCTTCACCGCAACTCCCGCACCCACACCTGCACCTCCCACACTCATATCAACACCACACTTCTTCACGTGAACCACACCTTCCACACCCACACCTGTACCACATCTCCCACACTCACACTTGCAGCACATCTCCAACACCAAAACTTGCAGCACATCTCCCACACCCCACACCTGTACCAAATCTCCCAACCCCCACACCAACACCCCACCTCCCACACCCACACCTGCACCTCCCAAACCCACATCAGCACCACACCTCCCACACCTGCTCCACACCTCCCTATATTAAGTTACATAGTGTGTTAAGACCTAACTACATGATGCTAAATCATACTTCACCGGATGGTTAGTCATGAAGGGTCAAGTGATCTGTACTAGTAAACGATAAATGCATTATGAGGATATTATCCAGAAATTGAGATTAAATAAAGTCGCTATTGTATTAAAAAGTCCCGATCTCACAGGATTGTTAGTCATACAAGGACATGCCATCAGTATGCTAGTAGTAATCAGTAGCCTGGACCAAACTCATCGTCAGCCCTGTTATATGTTGAGTTGGCTGCAGTGTCTCTCATTACGGTGGGTTATATTTATGTGAGATGGTATCCATACAAAAGATATTCTAAACCCTTTATTCTGTGCCCAGCGACATCTGCAAGATACCTCCACACCTGCACCACACCTCCCACCCACATTTCCCCCACCCACACCAACACCACATCTAACACACCTACGTCACATCTCCCACACCCACACCTTCAGAATTCTTACCAATGTCTTCGTTTAAGGAAATGTTGGTCAAGCCAGCGGATACGTATGCGAACAGTGTGGCCGTCTCTCCCATATGGGTATACCTCTCTTGAATATCAATACAGTATTCCACACTTCCCCATATGGGTATACCTTCATGTGTATTCAGTGTTCACTCCTCCCCCACTTAGCTATACCTTTCATGTGTCTCCATACAGGGTTTCCCCCTTACCAATAACGGGAGAGGGTTCCAGTGGTCAGTTTTGGGTAACGGTAGGACTTAATGATGATACATATGTCTTTCTGTTACAGGATTTACAGGGCGGGACAATGGAGGGATTTAAGGATTAAATATTAATTAGAGACAGGCCTGTGTGCTGCGTATCATAATAATCATGAAAGGATATATTCAGGACAAAAATATACCCAAGGGAAAGGGACATATACACCGGTCAATTTACACGAGACGAATTACTCTAGGAGGGAATTCGTAAAGGATGTAATATTTACATGGGAATACATTAGGTATGGGACTTGGGGCAAGGAATTTTTTATCTTCGTGGACAGATAAATGTTCGTACCCAGTCTTGCTGAGCTTGGGTTATGGGCTTTGCCTGCACCCTCTCATCTATGCTCATCAGGATTCCCTGTTCGCTAGAATAATTATTTTAACTGGTAATGGATTAATTACTCAATATATATATATATATATATATATATATATATATATATATATATATATATATATATATATATATATATATATATATATATATATATATATATATATATATATATATATATATATATATATATATATATATATATATATATATATATATATATATATATATATATATATATGTCGTACCTAGTAGCCAGAACGCACTTCTCAGTCTACTATGCAAGGCCCGATTTGCCTAATAAGCCAAGTTTTCATGAATTAATGATTTTACGACCACCTAACCTACCAAACCTAACCTAACCTAACTTTTTTCGGCTACCTACCTATATATATATATATGTCGTACCTAGTAGCCAGAACGCACTTCTCGGCCTACTATGCAGGGCCCGATTTGCCTAATAAGCCAAGTTTTCCTGAATTAATATATTTTCTCTATTTTTTTTCTTATGAAATGATAAAGCTACCCATTTCATTATGTATGAGGTCAATATTTTTTTATTGGAGTTAAAATTAACGTAGATATATGACCAAACCTAACCAACCCTACCTAACCTAACCTAACCTATCTTTATAGGTTAGGTTAGGTTAGGTAGCCGAAAACGTTAGGTTAGGTTAGGTTAGGTAGGTTAGGTAGTCGAAAAACAATTAATTCATGAAAACTTGGCTTATTAGGCAAATCGGGCCTTGCATAGTAGGCATAGAAGTGAGTTCTGGCTACTAAGTACGACATATATATATATATATATATATATATATATATATATATATATATATATATATATATATATATATATATAAAAGTTTGTGAGGGTACCACCTCTGGTGCCAATGTGGGGACCCATAGCCTCGGAGAAGAAAATAAAAAGTATTCAGAAGAGACCTTGTGGTTTCTCACTGAACACTAATATTATCTTCTCCTACCACCCCCATTCTTTTGTATGTACACATATATATTTACTTTATTTGAACTTTGTTACAAAAAAGGAGTTACATATGGGTTACAAAAAGGAGTTACATATATATATATATATATATATATATATATATATATATATATATATAATATATATATATATATATATATATATATATATGTCGTACCTAATAGCCAGAACGCACTTCTCAGCCTACTATTCAAGGCCCGATTTGCCTAATAAGCCAAGTTTTCATGAATTAATGTTTTTTCGTCTACCTAACCTACCTAACCTAACCTAACCTAGCTTTTTTTGGCTACCTAACCTAACCTTACCTATAAATATAGGTTAGGTTAGGTTAGGTAGGGTTGGTTAGGTTCGGTCATATATCTACGTTAATTTTAACTCCAATAAAACAAATTGACCTCATACATAGAGAAAAGGGTTGCTTTATCATTTCATAAGAAAAAAATTATAGTAAATATAATAATTAAGGAAAACTTGGCTTATTAGGCAAATCGGGCCTTGAATAGTAGGCTGAGAAGTGAGTTCTGGCTACTAGGTACGACATATATATATATATATATATATATATATATATATATATATATATATATATATATATATATATATATATATATATATATATATATATATGTCGTTCCTAGTAGCCAGAACGCACTTCTCAGCCTACTATGCAAGGCCCGATTTGCCTAATAAGCCAAATTTTCTTGAATTACCATATTTTCTCTAATTTTTTTCTTATGAAATGATAAAGCTACCCATTTCATTATGTATGAGGTAAAAAAATTTTTATTGAAGTTAAAATTAACGTAGATATATGACCAAACCTAATCAACCCTACCTAACCTAACCTAACCTATCTTTATAGGTTAGGTTCGGTTTGGTAGCAGAAAAAGTTAGGTTAGGTTAGGTTAGGTAGGTTAGGTAGTCGAAAAAACATTAATTCATGGAAACCTGGTTTATTAGGCAAATCAGGCCTTGCATAGTAGGCTGAGAAGTGCGTTCTGGCTACTAGGTACGACATATATATATATATATATATATATATATATATATATATATATATATATATATATATATATATATATATATTTATATATATATAACTCAACGGCTTGCTGACTCCTTATGTCCCTTGCGCCTTCAGCCTGAAGTCTCCAAAGGAACTTGTTGACTTACTGCGGGGAACACGGGCCACAGGGATAAGAGCCTAGTTGGACGTAGAATCACTGTTTACCAACGTACCTGTGGATGAAACAATCGGGATGATAGCGGACAGAGTGTATCGTGATCCGGCCTGTACTCCTCTTGACATACCAGAAAACATTCTAAGGAAACTAATCCAAGCTTGTACTAAAGAGACACCCTTCTTGAGTCCGGATGGGCACATGTATAAGCAAGTAGATGGGGTCGTCATGGGTTCTCCCCTAGGTGTCCTGTTTACGAACTTCTACATGGGTACCATCGAGCTAAAGGTCTTAGTCAACATGAACTTGAAACCGGCCATATACTGCAGGTATTTTGACAACATTTTTACACAGGTACCTGATGTTAGACATCTGCAGGAGCTGAAGGAGGCATTTGAGCAGAATTCTGTGTTTCGTTTCACTTACGAGATAGAGAAGGATGCGAAGCTGCCCTTTCTAGACGTAACAGTCATGGAAAGTAGCGGAGGTTTCCACACTGCAGTCTACACTAAAGAAACAAACATAGGAATGTGCCTAAATGCCCACAGTGACTGCCCAGACAGGTACAAGAGGAGTGTTGTTAACGCTTATGTCGACCGTGCTCTCAGCCACAGCTCAGGATGGAACCAAGTCGATGAAGAACTCTGTAGGGTAAGGCAGGTCCTAGTCAACAACGGCTTCTCCAATGGTTTCGTTGAAGACATCATAAGAAGGAAGGTGAAACGCCATGCAACCCCGGAAGAGACAACTAACACAACACCTATACCCCCTATTAGACTATTTTACAGGAACTTCTTTTCCACAGCTCATGAAACGGAGGAAAGGGTCCTGAAAGATATTGTTAATAGAAACGTTATCCCTGCAGACAAAAATCAGAAGATACAATTGACGATTTACTATAAAACCGGAAAAACGGCCAACCTACTCATGAGAAACTCTCCAGACACAAAGCAAAACGCTTTATAAGAGACCAACGTCGTCTATGACTTCAAATGCCCACTTGGGGACTGTAAGCCTCAATGAACTCAGTATATAGGCAAGACAACAACATCTCTTTCCAGGCGATTAACGATGCATAAGCAACAGGGCTCCATTAAGGAACATATAATCTCTTCCCACATCCAGACCATCACCAGAGCAAACAACACAGAAATCATCGATAGATACAGCGATAGCAGGCGGCTTGACATCTGCGAGCCACTAAACATCAAGAAGTCAACACCAGCAATCAACAGCCAATTAATGCACAACTATATTCAAACCACTTCAAGACTCCGCTCCAATATAGAAGCATCAGGAAATACGGGCCAATAGGCCCTTTGCAGTTACTTCCATCCTTACCTTCAATTTACCCAATTAATACCCATTGTTTCGTGTTCTGTCCTGTGTTGAAAGCTTTGTTCACCTCATCCAAAGCTGATTGTAACATATCATCTCACCCAAAATGCGGGTATAAAATGAAAGCTGTTTAAATCATAGCGTAGTAAGAACTCTGATTAGTGTTTGCAGGTTGTAGTTGCGTGTGTATAAACTAAAAGTCTTTGAAAATGTAATAAGTTATTACGAAACGCATTCAAGTGTCGCGTCAGACTCGAAATAAAAATGAATTTTGGAGAATTGATTTTTCAATTACCATCAACAGTGAAAAGAAACATAAGAAATATTGAGAAAATTCGTGTTAGAATTAATAATCTTACTTTTTCGGTCATATTTAATAATATATGTCTACAGGAAAGACTGCTACCAAAATATACTAATATGTATATATGTATATATATATATATATATATATATATATATATATATATATATATATATATATATATATATATATATGTCGTACCTAGTAGCCAGAACGCACTTATCAGCCTACTATGCAAGGCCCAATTTGCTTAACAAGCCAAGTTTTCATGAATTAATTGTTTTTCGACTACCTAACCTACCTAACCTAACCTAACCTAACTTTTTAGGCTACCTAACCTAACCTAACCTATAAAGATAGGTTAGGTTAGGTTAGGTAGGGTTGGTTAGGTTTGGTCATATACCTACGTTAATTTTAACTCCAATAAAAAAAAATTGACCTCATACATAATGAAATGGGTAGCTTTATCATTTCATAAGAAAAAAATTAGAGAAAATATATTAATTCAGGAAAACTTGGCTTATTAGGCAAATCGAGCCTTGCATAGTAGGCTGAGAAGTGCGTTCTGGCTACTAGGTACGACATATATATATATATATATGTCGTACCTAGTAGCCAGAACGCACTTCTCAGCCTACTATACAAGGCTCGATTTGCCTAATAAGCCAAGTTTTTCTGAATTAATATATTTTCTCTATTTTTTTTCTTATGAAATGATAAAGCTTCTTATTTCATTATGTATGAGGGAAATTTTTTTTTATTGGAGTTAAAATTAACGTAGATATATGACCGAACCTAACCAACCCTACCTAACCTAACCTAACCTATCTTTATATGATAGGTTAGGTTAGGTAGCCGAAAAAGTTAGGTTAGGTTAGGTTAGATAGGTTAGGTAGACGAAAAACAATTAATTCATGAAAACTTGGCTTATTAGGAAAATTGGGTCTTGCATAGTAGGCTGAGAAGTGCGTTATGGCTACTAGGTACGACATATATATATATATATATATATATATATATATATATATATATATATATATATATATATATATATATATATATATATATATATATATACGTACCTAGTAGCCAGAACGCACTTCTCAGCCTATTATGCAAGGCCCGATTTGCCTAATAAGCCAAGTTTTCCTGAATTAATATATTTTCTCAATTTTTTTTCTTATGAAATGATAAAGCTACCCATTTCATTATGTATGAGGTCAATTTTTTTTTATTGGAGTTAAAATTAACGTAGATATATGACCGAACCTAACCAACCCTACCTAACCTAACCTAACCTATCTTTATAGGTTAGGTTAGGTTAGGTAGCCGAAAAAGTTAGGTTAAGTTAGGTTAGGTAGTCGAAAAACAATTAATTCATGAAAACTTTGCTTATTAGGCAAATCGGGCCTTGCATAGTAGGCAGAGAAGTGCGTTCTGGCTACTAGGTACGACATATATATATAAATATATATATATATATATATATATATATATATATATATATGTCGTACCTAATAGCCAGAACGCACTTCTCTGCCTACTATGCAAGGCCCGATTTGCCTAATAAGCCAAGTTTTCATGAATTAATTGTTTTTCGACTACCTAACCTACCTAACCAAACCTAACCTAACTTTTTCGGCTACCTAACCTAACCTAACCTAAAAAGATAGGTTAGGTTAGGTTAGGTAGGGTTGGTTAGGTTTGGTCATATATCTACGTTAATTTCAACTCCAATAAAAAAATATTGACCTCATACATAATGAAATCGGTAGCTTTATCATCTCATAAGAAAAAAAAATTAGAAAATATAATAATTCAGGAAAACCTGGCTTATTAGGCAAATCGGGCCTTGCATAGTAGGCCGAGAAGTGCGTTCTGGCTACTAGGTACGACATATATATATATATATATATATATATATATATATATATATATATATATGTCGTACCTAGTAGCCAGAACTCACTTATCAGCCTACTATGCAAGGCCCGATTTGCCTAATAAGCCAAGTTTTCCCGAATTATTATATTTTCTCTAATTTTTTTCTTATGAAATGATAAAGCTACCCATTTCATTATGTATGAGGTCAATTGTTTTTTATTGGAGATACAATTAACGTAGATACATGACCGAACCTAACCAACCCTACCTAACCTAATCTAACCTATCTTTATAGGTTAGATTAGGTTAGGTAGCCGAAAAAGTTAGGTTAGGTTAGGTTAGGTAGGTTAGGTAGTCTAAAAACAATTAATTCATGAAAACTTGGCTTATTAGGCAAATCGGGCCTTGCATAGTAGGCTGACAAGTGCGTTCTGGCTATTAGGTACGACATATATATATATATATATATATATATATATATATATATATATATATATATATATATATATATATATATATATATATATATATATATATATATATATATATGTCGTACCTAGTAGCCAGAACGCCTTTCTCAGCCTACTATGCAAGGCCCGATTTGCCTAATAAGCCAAGTTTTCCTGAATTAATATATTTTCTCTAATTTTTTTCTTATGAAATGATAAAAGCTACCCATTTCATTATGAATGAGGCAAATTTTTTTTTATTGTAGTTAAAATTAATGTAGATATATGACCGAACCTAACCAACCCTACCTAACCTAACCGAACCTATCTTTATAGGTTAGGTTCGGTTAGGTAGCCGAAAATGTTAGGTTAGGTTAGGTTAGGTAGGTTAGGTAGTCGAAAGAGCATTAGTTCAAGAAAACTTGGCTTATTAGGCAAATCGGGCCTTGCATAGTAGGCTGAGAAGTGCGTTCTGGCTACTAGGTAGCCAGAATATATATATATATATATATATATATATATATATATATATATATATATATATATATATATATATATATATATATATATATATATATATATATATATATATATATATATTATTAATTTAAAATTTCAATACACAAAAATGGGCTACAGCATTGGTTACATGCAGGGTACAAGGCGACTTGTCATAGGTTGTCGAATTCCTCCAGCTCCTCAGATAGTGAGCAAGAACCATGGATGCAGCGTGCACTTTCCTCTCTGGATTGCCCCACTCAGGCGCTGAAATAGGAAACTGGGTTCTTTAGGGTCTCAAGTGGTTTCAGTTAGTTTAGAACCCAGCTCCTTCAAAATACTAGCATCACTTTTATCCTAGTCACCTAGTGTCTCTGAGGCAATGTGGACAAAATTGTAGTGGTGATCAAGATCCTTTGATCAAGGGGCCACACTGAGCCTACAAATGTGTCACAAAGGCTGCAATAAACCCGCGAGACATAGATCACTAAAACCTCTATAATTGTAGGCTCAGTGTAGCCCTTTACGCTCCATCCTACTAGTAAACTTCCCTCTAAGCTACACCCAACTAGTAAACTTCCCTCTAAACTACACCCAACTAGTCAACTTCCCTCTAAGCTAAACTCAATTAGTCAATTTCCCTCTAAGCTACACCCAACTAGTCAGTTTCTTTCTAAGCTACACCCAACTAGTCAACTTCCCTCTAAGCTACACCCAACTAGTCAACTTCCCTCTAAGCTACACCCAACTAATCAACTTCCCTCTAAGCTACACCCAATTAGTCAACTTCCCTCTAAACTACACCCAACTAGTCAACTTCCCTCTAAGCTGCACCCAACTAATCAACTTCCCTCTAAGCTACACCCAATTAGTCAACTTCCCTTTAAGCTACACCCAACTAGTCAACTTCCCTCTTAAGATACACGCTACTAGTGAACCTGCCTCCAAGAAACACCTTCTCCTCCTGCTTCATCACCCACCCTACACCCCCACCTCGGTCCCAGGAGCAGCCTACACCTCACCCTGCCTGCCAGAAGGACCTAACCAGAGCCAATTCCACATCAACTTAGTCCCATCAGTTACTGTCTCTCAACAGCAAATTACGCCAGCAAAGATTGATCAAAAAATTTCGTTTGTATTTTCTGCACGTCAGGTTGTAACTCGCAGAGTCAGTAATGTTGGATCCAGACGGCAGGTAATTCCAGGTCCACACGCACGCCTGGAATCAAGGCTCCAGGTGGCCAGGGGTATTTCCGGACCAATTTTTATATTCACGGTAGTCAATCACGTTCCGGGTTAATTTCAGTTGTCCATTTGGTAAGTCGTGTTCCAGGGACACTCAGGTGGTCCATGTGACCGGTCTCGTTCCATGTTCACTCTAGTTGTTCACTCTAGAAGACGGTCATGCTGCTCCTTCACTCTGATTGTCCAGGTGACCAATCGCTTTCCAAGTCCACTCTTGAAAAGTCATTAGAAATATCGATGGCTCTCTTTAGCATTTAAAGATTGCAATCGTCGTAGCGCAGTGGTAACACACTCGCCACGTTTCGCGAGCGATTTGATCCAGGTTCGTATCCTGGCCGGGGAGGATTGACTAGGCGCCAATCCGTAACAGTTTGTCTTAGGTCACCCAGCAGTGATTCTGTACCAGGTTGTTAACCTGGTACAGAATCGTATTCTGTACCAGGTCGTATAATCGTATTCGTACAATCGTAATCGTATTCTGTACCAGGTGGGTCGTATTCCAGGGGAGACTAATGTGTAAGTCTTACCTCGAGCTGGTCCTATACCTGCGTACCCGTCCGTGTACCCACGTGTGTACCCACCTGCGTATCCACCTGTGTACCCAACTGTATTCACCTAGTTGTATTCACCTAGTTGTGTTTGCGGGGGTAGAGCTTTGCTCTTTCGGTCCGCCTATCAACTGTCAATCAACTGTTTACTAACTACTTTTTTTCCCCACACCACACACACACACACACCCCAGGAAGCAGCCGTGACAGCTGACTAACTTCCATGTACCTATTTACTGCTAGGTAACAAGGGCATTCAGGGTGAAAGAAACTTTGACATTTCTTTCTGCCTGGTGCGGGAATCGACCCCGCGCCACTGAATTACGAGTACTGTGCAGCTATGCACCAAGCTACCAGGCCCCTAAACCTGTGTACCCATCTGTGTACCTTCCGGTGTACCCATCTGTGTACCCACCTGTGTACCCACCTGTGTACCCACCTGTGTACCCGCCTGTGTACCCACCAGTGTACCCACCTGTGTACCCATCTGTGTACCTACCTGTGTACCCACCTGTGTACCTACCTGTGTACCCATCTGTGTACCTACCTGTGTACCCACCTGTGTACGCACCTGTGTACCCACCTGTGTACCCATCTGTGTACCTACCTGTGTACCTACATGTGTACCCACCTGTGTACCCTCCTGTGTACCTGCCTGTGTACCCACCTGTGTACCTACCTGTGTACCCATCTGTGTACCCACCTGTGTACCTACCTGTGTACCTACATGTGTACCCACCTGTGTACCTACCTGTGTACCTACCTGTGTACCCACCTGTGTACCCATCTGTGTACCCACCTGTGTACCCATCTGTGTACCCACCTGTGTACCTACCTGTGTACCCATCTGTGTACCCACCTGTGTACCCACCTGTGTACCTACCTGTGTACCCATCTGTGTACCTATCTGTGTACCCACCTGTGTACCCACCTGTGTACCCACCAGTGTACCCACCAGTGTACCCATCTGTGTACCTTCCGGTGTACCCATCTGTGTACCCATCTGTGTACCCACCTGTGTACCTACCTGTGTACCCATCTGTGTACCCACCTGTGTACCCACCTGTGTACCCATCTGTGTATCCACCTGTGTACCCACCTGTGCACCCACCTGTGTACCCACCAGTGTACCCACCAGTGTTCCCAACTGTGTACCTACCTGTGTACCCACCTGTGTACCCATCTGTGTACCCACCTGTGTACCCGTCTGTGTACCTACCTTGTGTACCCACCTGTGTACCCACCAGTGTACCCACCTGTGTACCCATCTGTGTACCTACCTGTGTACCCATCTGTGTACCTACCTTGTGTACCCACCTGTGTACCCACCTGTGTACCCATCTGTGTACCTACCTGTGTACCCACCTGTGTACCCACCTGTGTACCCACCTGTGTACCCATCTGTGTACCTACCTGTGTACCCATCTGTGTACCTACCTGTGTACCCATCTGTGTACCCATCTGTGTACCCACCTGTGTACCCACCTGTACCCATCTGTGTACCCATCTGTGCACCCATCTGTGTACCCACCTGTGTACCCATCTGTGTACCTACCTGTGTACCCATCTGTGTACCCATCTGTGTACCTACCTTCTGTACCCATATGTGTACCCATCTGTGTACCTACCTTGTGTACCCACCTGTGTACCCACCTGTGTACCCATCTGTGTACCCACCTGTGTACCCATCTGTGTACCTACCTTGTGTACCCACCTGTGTACCCACCTGTGTACCCATCTGTGTACCCACCTGTGTACCCACCTGTGTACCTATCTGTGTACTCACCTGTACTCACCTAATTGTGCTTGCGGGAGTTGAGCTCTGGCTCTTTGGTCCCGCCTCTCAACTGTCAATCAACTAATGTACAGGTTCCTCAGCCTACTGGGCTCTATCATATCTACCCTTGAAACTGTGTATGGAGTCAGCCTCCACCACATCACTTCCTAATGCATTCCATTTGTCTACTTCTCTGACACTGAAAAAATTCTTTCTAACGTCTCTAAGGCTCATTTGGGTACTAAGTTTCCACCTCGGTCCCATTGTTCGTGTCCCACCCGTGCTGAAGAGTTTGTCTTTGTCCACCCTGTCAATTCCCTTGAGAATTTTGTAGGTGGTTATCATGTCTCCCCTTACTCTTCTGTTTTCCAGGGATGTGAAGTTCAGCTCCTTTAGACTTTCCTCGTAGCTCATTCCTCTCAGTTCCGGGACGAGCCTGGTGGCATACAGCTGAATCTTCTCTAACTTTGTCTTGTGTTTAACTAGGTATGGACTCCAGGCTGGAGCTGCATACTCAAGGATTGGTCTTACATAAATGGTATACAGGGTCCTGAACGATTCCTTACACAAGTTTCTAAAGGCAGTTCTTATGTTGGTCAGTCTAGCATATGCCGCTGATGATATTCTTTTGATATGGGCCTCTGGGGACCGGTTCGGTGTGATATCAACAACCAAATCTTTCTCTCTATTTGACTCTTGCAGGATTTCACCTCCCAGATGATACTTTGTGTTCAGCCTCCTGCACCCTTCGCCTAATTTCATTACCTTACACTTTCCTGAGTCGAACTTTAGCAGACATTTTCTAGACCATTCCTCCAGTTTGTCCAGGTCATCCTGTAGTCTCTGTCTATCTTCATCCGTCTTGATTCTTCTCATAATTTTTGCATCATCAGCAAACAATGAGAGGAACGAGTCTATACCCTCCGGAAGATCTTTTACATATATTAGAAACAAGATGGGTCCAAGTACTGAGCCCTGTGGGACTCCGCAGGTGACATCTCGCCACTCTGATGTCTCCCCTCTCACCGTTACTCGCGGTTTCCTGTTGCTTAAGTACTCCCTTATCCACTGGAGCACCTTCCCTTTTACTCCTGCCTGTTGCTCCAACTTTTTAACAGCCTATAATGGGGTACTGTGTCAAAGGCTTTCTGGCAGTCTAGAAAAATGCAGTCGGCCCACCCTTCTCTTTCCTGCCTAATTTTTTTGCCTGCTCATAGAATTCTATTAAACCTGTGGGCACGATTTACCATCCCTGAACCCATGTTGGTGGTGCATTACAAAGTTATTTCCCTCCAGATGCTCTACGAGACTTTTCCTCAAGATCTTCTCCATCACCTTGTATGGTATACAAGTTAGGGAAACTGGCCTGTAGTTCAATGCCTCTTGCTTGTCACCCTTCTTAAATATTGGGACTACATTTGCTGTCTTCCAACCTTCTGGTAATTCTCCTGTTTCCACTGTCCTGTTGTACTCCATAGAGAGTGGCACACTTAGTGCTTCTGCACCTTCCTTTAGTATCCATGGTGAGATTCTGTCAGGCCCAACAGCCTTTTTCACATACAGCTCCAGCAGACACCTTCTGACATCATCACTGGTGAGGTCAAATTCCTCCAAAGTTGCTTGGTTTGCCTCCTCCTCATTTAGTGCAGGGGCTTCTCCTTGTTCTATTGTGACGACCTCCTGGAATCTCTTGTTGAGTTCTTCACACTACTCATTGACATTCTCTGTCTATCTGTTCTCCCCTTTTCTCAGTTTCATCACTTGTTCCTTTACTGCTGTTTTTCTCCTGATGTGGCTGTGGAGCAGCTTTGGTTAGGTCTTGGCTTTACTCGCTATGTCATTTTCAAACTGTCTCTCTGCTTCCCTCCTCACTCTGAGGTACTAATTTCTGGCTATCTGGTATCTCTCCCTGCTCTCCGGTGTTCTGTTATTTCTGTAGTTTCTCCATGTTCTTTTACTCAGTTGCTTTGCTACCTTGCATTCCTGGTTGAACCATGGGGTTTTCTATTTTTGGGGGGTTTTTCTCCTTTTGGACGAGGATAAACCTGTCTGCAGCTTCCTGGCCCTTATGGGTGACAAAATCCATCATGTCCTGCACATTCTTGTCTCTAAGTTCTGTTTCCCATGGTATTCCCCTGAGGAAGTTCCTCATCTCGTGATATTTTCCTCTTCGGTAATTTAGTCTTTTTCCCTCTGATCCCATCCTTGGATAGGTTATATCTACCCCCACCAAGTACTCAAAGGTCAGTACACTGTGGTCGCTCATTCCTATGTGGGATTCAACTTTGACTTTCCCTATTTCTGATTCATTCAAGGTGAATATCAAGTCGAGTCTAGCTGGTTCATCATTGCCTCTCACTCTTGCGGGTTCCTTGACATGCTGGCTCAGAAAGTTCCTTGTTGCCACTTCCAAGAGTTTAGCTCTCCGCATATCTGCACCACTATGTGGGTCCCCATTCTCCCAGTCTATCTTTCCATGGTTGAAATCGCTCATGATTAAGAGTTTTGAGCCATTTCTGCAGGCAACTGAAGCTGCTCTATCTATTATATTAATGGTTGCCATGTTATTCCAATTAAACTCCTGTCTGGGTCTTCTGTCATTTAGGGGAGGGTTGTAAATGACTGCCGCTATTGTCTTAGGTCCACTCATTGTTATAGTTCCTGTTATGAAATCTCTGAACCTGTCACAGTCCAGAATTTCCATCTCATTAAAACTCCAGTCCTTCCTTATCGGCAGGGCCACTCCTCCACCTCTTTTCCCTTCCCTCTCTTTCCTTACTATATAGTAGTCCTTTGGAAACACAGCATCTGTTATGATTCCTCATAATTTTGTTTTCGTCAGTCCTATTATATCAAGGTTTTCTTCTTGCGCCCTTTCTGCCAGTTCCCTTGCTTTATTGGTAATACAATCAATGTTTGAGTACATTACCCTGAAGCTCACTTTCTTATATCCAATTTCACCCTCACTCCTCAGAAGTGTAGGAAGTTGATCCATGGCCATTGATACTTGGGTAGGCTCATCCTCATGTGAGGTAGTTGCCAGGGGTTCAGGGGGAGGTGTAGTGGGGGATGGAGGGCCTAGGTCTTGTTCAGGCCTGCTTGGGGCAGGTAAAAGTCCTGGGGGTGAGGGGCCAGGAATTGCTTGGGGTGAGGGCATGCCCTCCTGTGGTGTAGTTGACAGGGGTTTGGGGGGAGGTGGCATGGGGGAAGGAGGGCTTAGGTCTAGCCTGGGCCTGCTTGGGGCAGGAAGAAGGCCGGGGGTTGGGAAAGCAGGGGATACTTGCGTTAAGGGGAGAGGGAGTATTTGAATTTTATGATGGGCATTGTGCAGGGGCAAGGAAGGGTTCGTGCTGGGGGATAGGGAGGGCCTTATTGGGTGGTGGGCTGGGGTGTTGCATTTCCCCCTGGGGTTCCTGAGTTGCTGGATTGGGGTTCCCCACTCCCCTCTGGGATTGCTGGGTTGAAGGCTAAGGTTCCCTGGCTCCCTTCCCTCTCCTTGCGCCTTTTCCTTGCATCTGCTGCCCTTACGCTCTTGTCTCTGGTCATGTCCCTCTGAACATATACCTCTTTGTAATTCTTTGCATACCTCAGTTTGCTCTTCTTTACTAGGATGTCCTCTTTGATGTCCTCGCTCTTTAACACTACCTTGATCAATCTCTTTTTGTCTCTGTTGTACTGGCCAATCCGGCAAAACTGTTCTATGTCTCGTTCAGCCCCTTCCATTCCTATCTCCTTTAACATCCCTGCCACTGCAGCTTTATTTTTAGTCCTCCATTCCTCCCTTGTGGAACCCTCTTGTTCCTTCACACCTATCACTACTACAGCTCTTTTCCTTTCCATTAGCTGACTTGTGCATCTAGTTGCCTCCTGTGAGGTTACTGTTTTCATTACAACTTCCTTGACTGTGCACATAGCATCTGGGCTCCTCAGCATTTCAGCAAAGGTTGGATCAATTGTAGGGGTCCCTGGCATTACCTGGGGGCTGGTTGCCTGGGCCAGAGCCTGAGGAGGGTCTGTTTTTAGGTTTTTTATCTCCTCTTGTCCTGCACTTAGTTCTATCTGCAGCTTACATATAGTTTCCCTCAGGTCCTTCAATTCTCCACTGATTTCCTTCTATGCCTTAGCAATCATCTCCATGTGTGACTTGTCCAGTCCCTCTCCTCCAGCTTTGTCCTGTTGTCTTACCATCCCGCTTGACCTGTACTCACCTATTTGTACTCACCTATTTGTGCTTGCGGAGATTGAGCTTTGGCTCTTTGGTCCGGCCTCTCAACTGTCAATCAACTGGTGTACAGATTCCTGAGCCTACTGGGCTCTATCATATCTACATTTGAAATTGTGTATGGAGTCAGCCTCCACCACAACACTGCCTAATGCATTCCATCCGTTAACTACTCTGACACTGAAAAAGTTCCTTCTATCGTCCCAGTGGCTCATGTGGGTACTCAGTTTCCACTTGTGTCCCCTTCTTTGCGTACCACCAGTGTTAAATAGTTTATCCTTGTTTACCCGGTCGATTCCCTTGAGGATTTTGTAGGTTGTGATCATGTCTCCCCTTACCCTTCTGTCTTCCAGTGTCGAAAGGTGCATTTCTCGCAGCCTTCCTCGAAACTCATGCCTCTTAGTTCTGGGACTAGTCTAGTGGCATACCTTTGAACGTTTTCCAGCTGCATCTTGTGCTTAACAAGGTACGGGCTCCATGCTGGGGCCGCATACTCCAGGATTGGTCTTACATATGTTGTGTACAAAATTCTGAATGATTCCTTACACAGGTTCCCGAACGCTTTTCTGATGTTAGCCAGCCTCGCATATGCCGCAGATGTAATTCTTTTTATGTGGGCTTCAGGAGACAGGTTTGGTGTGATATTAACTCCTAGATCTTTCTCTCTGTCCGCTTCATTAAGTACGTCATCTCCTATTCTGTATCCTGTGTCTGGCCTACTGTTTTCACTGCCTAGTTTCATTACTTTGCATTTGCTTGGGTTGAACTTCAACAGCCATTTGTTGGACCATTCACTCAGACTGTCTAGGTCATCTTGTAGCCTCTTACAATCATCCTCTGTTTCAATCCTCATAATTTTTGCATCATGAGGTGTGTGTGTGTGTGTGTGTGTGTGCGTGCGTGCGTGCGTGCGTGCGTGCGTGTGTGTGTGTGTGTGTGGGTGTGTGTGTGTGTGTGTGTGTGTGTGTGTGTGTGTGTGTGTGTGTGTGTGTGTGTGTACTCACCTAATTGTGCTTGCGGGGGTTGAGCTCTGGCTCTTTGGTCCCGCCTCTCAACCGTCAATCAACTGGTGTACAGATTCCTGAGCCTATTGGGCTCTATCATATCTACATTTGAAACTGTGTATGGAGTCAGCCTCCACCACATCACTTCCTAATGCATTCCATTTACTAACTACTCTGACACTGAAAAAGTTCTTTCTAACGTCTCTGTGGCTCATTTGGGTACTCAGCTTCCACCTGTGTCCCCTTGTTCGCGTCCCACCAGTGTTGAATAGTTCATCCTTGTTTACCCGGTCGATTCCCCTGAGGATTTTGTAGGTTGTGATCATGTCCCCCCTTACTCTTCTGTCTTCCAGTGTCGTGAGGTGCATTTCCCGCAGCCTTTCCTCATAACTCATGCCTCTTAGTTCTGGGACTAGTCTAGTAGCATACCTTTGGACTTTTTCCAGCTTCGTCTTGTGCTTGACAAGGTACGGGCTCCATGCTGGGGCCGCATACTCCAGGATTGGTCTTACATATGTGGTGTATAAGATTCTGAATGATCCCTTACACAGGTTCCTGAACGCCGTTCTGATGTTAGCCAGCCTCGCATATGCCGCAGACGTTATTCTCTTTATGTGGGCTTCAGGAGACAGGTTTGGTGTGATATCAACTCCTAGATCTTTCTCTCTGTCTGTTTCATTAAGTACTTCATCTCCTATTCTGTATCCTGTGCCTGGCCTCCTGTTTCCACTGCCTAGTTTCATTACTTTGCATTTACTCGGGTTGAACTTCAACAGCCATTTGTTGGACCATTCACTCAGTCTATCCAGGTCATCTTGTAGCCTCCTACTATCATCCTCTGTTTCAATCCTCCTCATAATTTTTGCATCGTCGGCAAACATTGAGAGGAACGAATCTATACCCTCTGGGAGATCATTTACATATACCAGAAACAGTATAGGTCCAAGGACTGACCCCTGCGGGACTCCACTTGTGACGTCTCGCCAATCTGAGGCCTCACCCCTCACACAGACTCGTTGTCTCCTGTTGCTTAGGTATTCCTCTATCCACCGGAGTACCTTCCCTCTCACTCCAGCCTGCATCTCCAACTTTCGCACTAGCCTCTTGTGTGGTACTGTATCAAAGGCTTTCTGACAATCCAAAAATATGCAGTCTGCCCACCCTTCTCTTTCTTGCCTTATTTTTGTTGCCTGGTCGTAGAATTCAAGTAACCCTGTGAGGCAGGACCTGCCATCCCTGAACCCATGTTGATGCTGTGTTACAAAGTTCCTTCGCTCCAGATGCTCCACTAGTTTTTTTCGCACAATCTTCTCCATCAGCTTGCATGGTATGCAGGTTAGGGACACTGGCCTGTAGTTCAGTGCCTCCTGTCTATCCCCTTTCTTGTATATCGGGACTACGTTAGCTGCTTTCCAAATATCTGGCAGTTCCCCTGTTGCCAGTGATTTGTTATACACTATGGAGAGTGGTAGGCTCAGTTCTCTTGCTCCTTCCTTTAGAACCCAAGGGGAGATTCCATCTGGGCCTATAGCCTTCGTCACGTCCAACTCTAGTAAACACTTCCTTACTTCCCCACTGGTAATCTCAAACTCTTCCAGTGGTTCCTGGTTAGCTATTCCCTCACTTACCTCTGGAATTTCTCCTTGTTCTAAGGTGAAGACCTCCTGGAATTTCTTATTCAATTCCTCACACACTTCCTTGTCATTTGTAGTGAATCCTTCCGCCCCTATCCTTAATCTCATAACCTGTTCCTTTACTGTTGTTTTTCTCCTAATGTGGCTATGCAACAATTTAGGCTGAGTCTTTGCCTTGCTTGCGATGTCATTTTCGTATTGTCTTTCTGCCTCTCTTCTCATCCTGACATATTCATTCCTGGCATTCTGGTATCTTTCTCTGCTCTCCAGTGTCCTGTTATTCCTATAGTTTCTCCATGCCCTTTTACTTTGCTGCTTAGCTAGCCTACATCTTTGATTAAACCATGGGTTTCTCATCTTCATTTCTCTGTTTTCCTTTTGGACTGGGACAAACTTGTTTGCTGCGTCCTTGCACTTCTGCGTGATGTAATCCATCATATCTTGGGCCGTCTTTCCCCTGAGCTCTGTTTCCCATGCTATATCTGTTAGGAATTTTCTTATCCCCTCATAGTTTCCCTTTCGGTATGCTAACCTTTTGGTTTCGGTATCCCTCCTCGAGTTCAATAACCCTTCTTCAATCAAGTACTCAAACACCAGTACACTGTGGTCGCTCATTCCTACTGGGTCCTCAAAACCGATTTCTCTTATGTCGGAGTCGTTCAGAGTGAAGACTAGGTCGAGTCTTGCTGGTTCGTCATTGCCTCTCATCCTTGTGGGTTCTCCGACATGCTGGGTTAAAAAGTTGCTTGTCACTACCTCCAATAGTTTGGCTCTCCACGTATCCTCGCCTCCATGCGGTTCCTTGTTCTCCCAGTCAATCTTTCCGTGATTGAAGTCGCCCATGATGAGCAGGTGGGATCTATTTCTACAGGCAGCAGAGGCTGCCCTCTCAATTATAGTGTTAACTGCCTTGTTGTTGTTTTCATACTCTTGACTGGGTCTCCTGTCATTTGGTGGAGGGTTGTATATTACTGCTACTACTATTCTTGGTCCTCCCATTGTTATGGTGCCTGCTATGTAGTCTCTGAACTCCTCACAGCCCGGGATGGCCATCTCCTTAAAACTCCATTCCCTTCTCATGAGTAGGGCCACTCCGCCTCCTCCTCTACCTTCCCTCTCTTTCCTTATTACTGTATACTCCTGGGGAAACATGGCATTCGTTATGATTCCAGAGAGTTTTGTTTCAGTGAGTCCGATTACATCTGGGTTAACTTCTTGTGCTCTTTCCCTTAGTTCACTTGTCTTGCTTGTGATCCCATCTATGTTCGAGTACATCACCCTGAAACTGACTCTCTTCTGCTTCTTTTCTGGGGGGGACCTTTGGGATCTGGGGTGAGTGGGAGCTGGGGGGACCTGGCACGGGGGGATTGGTGGAGGAGGGAGGGCTTGGGGTGGTGGGGGAGAGGGGGAGGGTACAGGGGGTGGATAAGAGGGGGAGGGTACAGGGGGTGGATAAGAGGGGGAGGGTACAGGGGGTGGATAAGAGGGGGAGGGTACAGGGGGTGGGTAAGAGAGGGAGGGTTGGGGAAGCATGGGGGGAGGAGAGGCTGTGGGGGATAGGGGAGATGGGGGGGCTTGGGGGGAGAGAAAAGGGTGGAGGGCTTGGGGGGCGTGGGGGAAAAGGGAGGGCTGAGGTGGGTGAGGAAGAGGGGAGGGTTTAGGGGAGTGGGGGAGAGGGGAAGACTTAGGTGGGGTGGGGGAGAGTGGGGGGCTTAGGGGGGAGGGGGAGAAGGGAGAGCATGGGGGTGGGAAGGCATGTGGGAGAAGGGAGGGCATGGGGGATGGGGGGGAAGGGAGGTCCTGGGGAGAGGGGTGAGGGGGAGAAGGGGGGTGAGTGGGGGGAGGGGGGTGGGTGGGGGGAGGGTGCCCTAGGTGGGTACTTAGTGGGGGGCTGACAGGGGATGGGGCAGGTTGGGTGTCTGTTGGGTAGAATTTGGGGGTGGTGCCCCAATCCCTGTGGCTGTTGCACTGTTTGAGGAGGGTTCTCCACTTCCCTCTGGGATTGTAGGGTTCTGGGTTGTGGTACTCTGATTTCCTTCTCTCTCCCTGCGCTCCTTCCTCGCGTCTGCTGTCCGTATTCTCTCTTCCCTTGTCATATCCCTCTGCAGGAATATTTTCTTGAACTTCTCTACACCTTTTAGACAACACTTCCTTGCTAGCAGTTCCTCTTTCGCGATTTCGCTCATGAAAACCCCCTTTATCATTCGGTCTCTGTCCTTGTTGTACTTTCCAAGCCTGAAAACCTTTTCAACATTTCGCTCAGCTCCCTCCATCCTTACCTCTTTAAGGATCTCTTTAATCATGTTTTTGTCCTTGTCTCTCCGCTCCTTTGGTCTGGTCCCTGTTTGTTCTTCAATGCCTGCTACTACTACTGCTCTATTTCTCTCTATCAGCCGGCTAGTACATCTAGCTGCTTCCTGAGAGGAAGCCACTTCCATGGCAACTTCCTTAACCGCAGACCTAGCTTCAGGGCTCTTTTTAAGCATTTCAGCAAATGAGATCTGGGTTGTGGTGGTCCCCTCCAGAGTAGCATTCCCATCTCCCTGGGGTACGGTTTGCGCCTGGTATTGTGGAAGAGTCTCCTTTAGGTATCTTATCTCCTCCTTTGCTGCCCTTAAATCATCTTGCAGGTTGGCTACTGTCTCCCTCATTACCCTCAGTCCTTCACTGAATTCATTCTGCATTTGCTGGAGTACTTCCTTCATCCAGGCTTCCTGTTCCATCCCATCCTCTGTGTTTGTTCCAGTTGTGAATGTCCTGCGTTTGGCAGTCAGAGTTCGTCTCCCTTCCATGATTTACCTATGAGTGTGTGTGTGAGAGAGAGAGAGAGAGAGAGAGAGAGAGAGAGAGAGAGAGAGAGAGAGAGAGAGAGAGAGAGAGAGAGAGAGAGAGAGAGAGAGAGAG
>NC_091224.1:10157923-10252923 GCF_040958095.1 Procambarus clarkii | reverse complement strand
CGCTTTGAAACTACTGACGGTCTTGGCCTCCACCACCTTCTCACTTAACTTGTTCCAACTGTCTACCACTCTATTTGCGAAAGTGAATTTTCTTATATTTCTTCGGCATCTGTGTTTAGCTAGTTTAAATCTATGACCTCTTGTTCTTGAAGTGCCAGGTCTCAGGAAATCTTCCCTGTCGATTTTATCAATTCCTGTTACTATTTTGTATGTAGTGATCATATCACCTCTTTTTCTTCTGTCTTCTAGTTTTGGTATGTTTAATGCTTCTAACCTTTCCTCGTAGCTCTTACCCTTCAGTTTTGGGAGCCACTTAGTAGCATGTCTTTGCACCTTTTCCAGTTTGTTGATGTGCTTCTTAAGATATGGGCACCACACAACAGCTGCATATTCTAGCTTTGGCCTAACAAAAGTCATGAACAATTTCTTTAGTATATCGCCATCCATGTATTTAAATGCAATTCTGAAGTTAGAAAGCATAGCGTAGGCTCCTTGCACAATATTCTTTATGTGGTCCTCAGGTGATAGTTTTCTATCTAGAACCACCCCTATATCTCTTTCATTATCAGAATTCTTTAAAGATTTCTCACATAATATATAGGTTATGTGGGGTCTATGTTCTCCTATTCCACATTCCATAACATGACATTTATTAACATTAAATTCCATTTGCCAAGTGGTGCTCCATCTACTTATTTTGTCCAGGTCTTCTTGAAGGGCATGACAATCATCTAAATTTCTTATCCTTCCTATTATCTTAACATCATCAGCAAACATGTTCATATAATTCTGTATGCCAACTGGTAGATCATTTATGTACACAATAAACATCACTGGTGCAAGAACTGAACCCTGTGGTACTCCACTTGTGACATTTCTCCATTCCGATACATTGCCTCTGATTACTGCCCTCATTTTTCTATCAGTCAGAAAATTTTTCATCCATGATAGAAGCTTACCTGTCACCCCTCCAATATTTTCCAGTTTCCAGAACCACCTCTTATGTGGAACTCTGTCGAAAGCCTTTTTTAGGTCCAGATAGATGCAGTCAACCCAACCATCTCTTTCGTGTAATATCTCTGTGGCTCGTTCATAGAAACTGAGTAAATTCGATACACAAGATCTTCCAGATCGAAAACCATACTGTCTGTCTGATATTATATCATTTCTCTCTAGGTGTTCTACCCATTTAGTTTTGATTAGTTTTTCCAATACTTTCACTATTACACTTGTCAATGATACAGGTCTATAATTGAGGGGGTCTTCCCTGCTGCCACTTTTGTAGATTGGAACTATGTTAGCCTGTTTCCACACGTCTGCTACGATTCCTGTACACAGGGATGCCTGAAAGATCAGGTGAAATGGAATGCTGAGCTCAGATGTACATTCTCTCAGAACCCATGGTGAAACGCCATCTGGGCCAGCTGCTTTGTTCTTACCGAGCTCCTTGGGCATTTTTTCCACTTCGTCTCTAGTCACCTCTATGTGCTCTATGTTGTTCTCTGGAATTCTTATTGTATCTGGTTCCCTAAAGATTTCATTTTGTACAAACACACTTTGGAACTTTTCGTTTAGTGTTTCACACATTTCCTTTTCATCTTCCGTGAATCTATTTCCCATTTTCAACCTCTGAATATTATCCTTTACCTGCAATTTGTTGTTTATGAATTTATAGAATAGACCTGGTTCTGTTTTACATTTGTCTGCAATCCCTTTTTCAAAATTTCTTTCTGCCTCTCTCCTCACTGCCGTGTAGTTGTTTCTCGCATCTTTGTATCGCTGGTATGTTTGGGGGTTCGGCCTCTTCCTGTATTGATTCCATTTTTGTGTCTTTTGGTCTCTAGCCCTCTCGCAATTTCTATTGAACCAATCCTGTTTCCTAGTTCTGCATCTCTGTTTTGGTATAATTTTTTTTGTGCCTTTATCATATATTTCACAAAACTTGACATACATCTCATTCACTTCCTTGCCTAGCATCAAGTCTGTCCAATTATACTCACTAAAAAAATTTCTAAGGTCACCATAAGGTGTGTGTGTGTGCGCGCGCGCGTATGTGTGTGTGTGTGTGTGTGTGTGTGTGTGTGTGTGTGTGTGTGTGTGTGTGTGTGTGTGTGTGTGTGTGAGGAGAGACAGTGAAGGTGTGTGTTTGTGAAGAGAGAGACAGTGAAGGTGTAGTCACCTAATTGTGCTTGCGGGGGTTGAGATTTGTCTCTTTGGTCCCGCCTCTCAACCGTCAATCAACAGGTGTACAGATTCCTGAGCCTACTGGGCTCTATCATATCTACATTTGAAACTGTGTATGGAGTTAGCCTAAACCACATCACTGCCTATGGCATTCCATTTATTAACTACTCTAACACTGAAAAAAATCTTTCTAACGTGTGTGAAGAGAGACAGTGAAGGTGTGTGTGCGAAGAAAGAGAGTAAGGGTGTGTGTGAGGAGATAGAGTGAGAGTATGTGTGAAGAGAGACAGTGAGGTGTGTGAGGAGAGAGACAGGGAGGATCTGTGTACAGGAAGATGAGGAGAGAGTATGCGGATCAACCTGGGCCGAGCTTGGCTCCACGTCTTGTAGTTACATATAATTCTGTTAAGTCAACTTGGGATACTCGGCTAACATTTCTGGTTCAGTATTATTTTGAATTAAATGCTTTCATATTTTTGGAACATTTGTGATATAAATATTTCTTAATTCCTGATTTTTTCCCTCATTCATTTACTTTCTGAAGTAAGATAAGTTAATAGTTTTGCTGACATAGTATACATTTACTAGGATCTACTTCAGCAAGTTGTGCAAACTCCTAGAGATTCTTGTCAGCGAGAATAACCCAAACAGTTGTACAATATAGAAGTCTGCTGACATTAAATGACTCATATATGTGCGTGTCTTTCAGAAGAGTTGTACGATGATGGATATATTAACTAGTGTGAATTTCACTCTGTTTTATGTCTGTTTAATTTTGTTGTTAATGACTTCAGGCTGCTGAAAGGCATTCCAAGGCGGTAATTAACTCCCTCTCTAGGGACACCTTCTTTGACTAACTCTTCAGTTGGGGGGTAGAAATAGCCTAAGCTACTCTATCCCTTTGAGATGTATTTTCTTGTTTCAATAAACATACCTGAACTTGAACTCTTCAGTTTTATTCTGCCCTCGGAGATCAATATTGTATCGTATCTATCTGATACAGACTCTGATTACATCACTGATGATGTCATCATATCTGCTCCTTGCATCAGACACAGCCATGTTACATTACGTGGCATCAGACACAGCCATGTTACATTACGTGGCATCAGACACAGCCATGTTACATTACGTGGCATCAGACACAGCCATGTTACATTACGTGGCATCAGACACAGCCATGTTACATTACGTGGCCCAGACACAGCCATGTTACATTACGTGGCATCAGACACAGCCATGTTACATTACGTGGCATCAGACACAGCCATGTTACATTACGTGACATCAGACACAGCCATGTTACATTACATGACATCAGACACAGCCATGTTACATTACGTGGCATCAGACACAGCCATGTTACATTACGTGGCATCAGACACAGCCATGTTACATTACGTGGCCCAGACACAGCCATGTTACATTACGTGGCATCAGACACAGCCATGTTACATTACGTGGCATCAGACACAGCCATGTTACATTACGTGACATCAGACACAGCCATGTTACATTACATGACATCAGACACAGCCATGTTACATTACGTGACATCAGACACAGCTATGTTACATTACTTGGCATCAGACACAGCCATGTTACATTACGTCTTGTGAAGTTGAGTGCCATCACGGATGACAGAGGCACTTACAATATATGTGTTATCTTCGGACTCATATACTCTTTTGAGTGGAAAAGAGAATGAATGACAGTAATTCTGTCCAAAGAATGGAATGTCAGCTAGTTATAGGATCCCCTCATTCAGAGTGGGAGCCGTCTCTCCTTCTTTACAACAACTGCACTTCCTGCACCACCAGTGTAAATAATTTTGAGAGGGAGCGCCCTGTGACCATAACATCAATCTGGTTTAAGGTATTGTCCCGTGCTTCCTCTTGAGGCATGAGTTGATCTTCCATCATCTGCGTGGGTGGGCAGGTAGGGATAATAATAAGTTTTTGTCTCTCTTGGTGGAGATCAGGAACCAGTTGATGCATTCTAAGTTTAGTGCAGTTTGAATAAACCATTTTGAGGTAATCTAATCTTTAATAGAGAAGACAAGGAGCGTGTTTGTGCAGGGATTGGGATGGGTTTGTCAAAGTTTGTTGATACCAATATAAATCACTTGCTTTAGTGATTCGAACACTTAAATATTGGATAGTGAATTCTTTCCTCCCGTTTAGTAATTTATTCATACAAGGGGCCCCCGATAAATATTTTGCAGCTTTTTCAGGTTAATAACAATTCTTACTGGTGCTAGAGCAAAAAAAATGAGGTAATTATGTGGAGAAAGAGCTAAGCCAGTGTGACTATAACACTTGGATGGAGATATGACAAAAAGGATCTGGGATTGGATGGAGTGAAGGAATGGTACCCAAAGACAGGGATAATCGGGGATTGAGCTCCGACCTGCAATTAACGACATAATTTAGGGAGGTAATTTGTTTAGGCAATGTTTAAATTTTTGCCATATTAATCACCAAAGTTTGTGATGATCTACCACAACCTTGGACCATTCTCCACACTAACGGAGAATCTCCTATCACACCAGGTGTGATAGGAAAATTAGGTCACATGGAGGAGTGGGTGTGTATATTAGGGAAGACCTTGTATGCTCGGAGCTCCTAAACGTTACAAATGAGGTGGTAGAGGTACTGGGATTAAAAATAGAGAAAATAAATTTAGTGATTATACTAATATACAAACCGCCAGATGCAACGGCTGAGGAATTCACAGAACAGATAAGCAAAATAGAGAATAGCCTTGATAATTTGGAGAACCCGATACCTGATATTATTTTCCTAGGTGACTTCAACTTGCCTAGTCTCAGGTGGAAAATAGCAAACAATAATATTATACCAGGAAATCTATCAGGACCTAACCAACCACAGATTAGAGAACTACTTAGATTCTGTGACAAATTTTCACTCAATCAGCAGATATCGGAGCCAACGAGAAATAAAAATATTCTAGATCTGGTCTTTACGAACAATGAAGACATTATCAGAGACATTACGATATCAGATACCACATACTCAGATCACAAACTCATTGAAGTGCAAACGACCATCAATACTCAGAATAGACCTAAAACGTTGATAAAGCGAGAGGGGCTATTCAGTAAATTCAATTTTAATAATAAAAGGATAGACTGGGAGATAATAAACAGGGAACTTACAAACATTCCATGGGGAACTGTTCTAAATAATACAAGTCCTACAGAAGGAATAGAAAAACTTACTTCAGAAGCGTATCAAGTCTGTCTGAAACATGTTCCTTTGAGGAAAGCCAGAAAGAGATCTAACGTAGAAAGAGAACGCAGACGACACTATAAACGCAGGAAAAAAAATAACGGAACTGCTTATGCAGACACGAATTTCCCGTCAAAGAAGGAATAATTTAAATAGGGAGATTGAAGAAATCGAGCGGAAATTGAAACACTCATATGAAACTGAAGAAAGGCAGTTAGAACAGAAAGCAATTCAGGAAATAAAGAAAAATCCAAAATATTTTTTCTCATATGCGAAATCAAAAGCAAAAACCACTGCCAGTATTGGACCTATTCGTACAAGTGAAGGTTCATACACGGAGGATGACAAAGAAATTAGTGAAATCCTAAAAAAGCAGTATGAGGACATGTTTAGCACTCCAATAAACAACATGAAGGTGGAAGATCCAGACAATTTCTTTATGCGGGATATTCAAACCCCGGTAAATATAACTGATATAAACACGAGCGCACTAAATTTTGAAAAAGAAATTGAAAACATGCCCATGCACTCGGCCCCAGGTCCAGACTCATGGAATTCAATATTTATAAAGAAATGCAAAGTGCCGGTAGCACAGGCACTCAGTATAGTGTGGAGGAAGAGCTTGGACACGGGGGAGATACCAGATGCACTTAAAGTAGCAGACATAGCCCCTCTACACAAGGGAGGGAGCAAAGCATTGGCAAAAAATTATAGACCAGTTGCACTAACATCGCACATCATAAAAGTATTTGAGAGAGTGATTAGGAGTCAGGTCACCAATTTCATGGAGACCAATGACCTTCATAACCCAGGCCAACATGGATTTCGAGCGGGAAGATCGTGCCTCTCACAGCTACTTGAGCACTACGACAAAGTCACTGAGGCATTAGAAGAGAAACAGAATGCTGATGTGATATACACGGACTTCGCAAAGGCCTTCGATAAATGTGACCATGGCGTGATAGCACACAAAATGAAGTCAATGGGAATAACCGGTAAAGTAGGACGCTGGATACTCAGTTTTCTGTCAAACAGGACTCAGCGAGTAACTGTCAACCATATAAAATCTAGTCCAAGTGCAGTGAAAAGCTCTGTACCTCAGGGTACAGTCCTTGCACCACTGCTTTTCCTTATTCTCATATCAGATATAGACAAAAATACAAGTCACAGCTTCGTATCATCCTTTGCAGATGACACAAAAATCAGTATGAAAATTACCTCGGCTGAGGACATTGAAAAACTTCAAGCTGATATTAATAAAGTTTTCGACTGGGCATCAGAAAATAACATGATGTTTAACAGTGATAAATTCCAGGTACTCAGGTACGCTAAAAATGAGGACCTTAAACATAATACAGAGTACAAAACACAATCAAATGTACCCATAGTAGGAAAACAGCATGTAAAGGATTTGGGAATAATAATGTCTGACGACCTAACGTTTAAGGAGCATAACCAAGCAAATATTGCGACAGCCAGAAAAATGATAGGATGGATTACGAGAACTTTCAAATCCAGGGATCCCATCACAATGGTTGTACTCTTCAAGGCACTTGTGTTGTCCCGTCTTGAGTACTGCTCAGTACTCACTTCCCCCTTCAAAGCAGGAGAGATTGCTGAAATAGAGGGAATACAGAGAACATATACGGCACGCATAGACGCAATAAAGCACCTAAATTATTGGGATCGTCTCAAAGCCCTCCAAATGTACTCACTAGAAAGAAGACGAGAGAGATATCAAATAATATACACCTGGAAGATACTGGAGGGCCAAGTACCAAATCTACACAGTAAAATAACAACGTACTGGAGTGAACGACATGGAAGAAAATGTAGAATAGAACCAATGAAGAGCAGAGGTGCCATAGGCACAATCAGAGAACACTGTATAAACATCAGAGGTCCGCGGTTGTTCAACGTCCTCCCAGCAAGCATAAGAAATTTTGCCGGAACAACCGTGGACATTTTCAAGAGGAAACTAGATTTATTCCTCCAAGGAGTGCCGGACCAACCGGGCTGTGGTGGGTATGTGGGCCTGCGGGCCGCTCCAAGCAACAGCCTGGTGGACCAAACTCTCACAAGTCGAGCCTGGCCTCGGGCCGGGCTTGGGGAGTAGACGAACTCCAAGAACCCCATCAACCAGGTATCAACCAGGTATCAACGACCAACATGACCGTACAGTTGGAGCGTATGGTCGTATCATTGGAATGTGGTGACATAGAGACGCCCCCCCCCCCCCCCCCAACATGATATTTGGGATTATGATGGAACATAATATTATAATTATTATTATAATAATAAATGTTGTATTTAACAATTATCACTCTTCCTTCTGCTTGGTCTTGAAAGAAGGCGGCCTCGGGAGAAGGGTGGCAGTGAGGATCTCTGACTGGTACCCGTGGGTGCGGGACCGGGACGTCCACCTCCCGAGGGTCGTGCGGCCCAGGCTCTGCTTCAGGAAGCTGGGGTCGTTCGTTCCCTTGCTGGGGTAGTTCTCCGGCCGCGACCACGGCGATCTCCGATTTTGGAGTCCCAGTGCCTTCCTTCCTTCACCAACTTCGAGGTCAACTCCGGAGCTCTCAGTTCCTGCGACGGCGCTGGAACCAATCGTAATTGGCGTTTGCCTTTCAATTGGAGACTTTCGGCGCCGTGGAGAGGGGGGAACCTGCTGCATGGGTAACAGCTTCTCCTCCGTATCAGTCTACCCTGGCTTTGCGCCCTGGAGATGCTACTCCAGACCGACAACCAGATCGTAACTCCATAGTCTCCTGAGACTGATGGATGCCTACTTTACTGTCTAAAAGAGATGGCTTACTGGCACACATTAAAAGTACCATTAAAGTGAAATCTATTATATATTCTGTGTGCTTGGAGTGATTTTGATCTGGGATAGTTACAAAATCTGTGATGGGAATGACGAGAGTGAGAAAATTTATATAACTATAGAGTATGAATAGTTTATATTAGTTCAACCTCTATTTATCCTTTTCATCTTTGTGTGATATAAATTGTGCTTGTCTCTTACCGCTATAATGATAGTCCCCACTTTTTTCCGATAGGCTAAGAGTAAATCACTTCAGGCCAAAAGCGTGTTTGATTTTAATTGGTGAACACTTGTTTATTCCAGCCCTGTTTTAATGATTTGTTTAAGTTGATATAAATAAAACAACTGATTCTTATTGGGATTTTGGTAATGTCTGTGCACAATACTTTATTGTGACTAATATCTAATAAATAAGCTATAATTGTATGTAACCTTCCCCAATTTTAAATAAACAACCATATATGTTCACAACCTTTGATTGGTTGATTGACTGTGAACAGCTTCCCGTATGGGTGGCGTTGATTCAAGATTATTGTTTTTTCAACTAAGATGATATCAGGACCTTCTGAATTCTCTTCTCTCTCTCTCTCAGCTGTCACCCCAATATTACCCTGGGCCTTCACCTCGTCAGGGAGCCGCCGATAAAATAAAAACAATGATATCCTTCTTTCACCTGGTTGATGGGGTTCTGGGAGTTCTTCTACTCCCCAAGCCCGACCCGAGGCCAGGCTTGACTTGTGAGAGTTTAGTCCACTAGGCTGTTGCTTGGAGCGGCCTGCAGCCCCACATATCCACCACAGCCTGGCTGGTCCGGCACTTCTTGGAGGAAACAATCTAGTTTCCTCTTGAAGATGTCCACGGTTGTTCCGGCAATATTTCTGATGCTCGCTGGGAGTGTGTTGAACAACCGCGGTCCTCTGATGTTTATACAGTGTTCTCTGTGCCTATGGCACCCCTGCTCTTCGCTGGTTCTATTCTGCATTTTCTTCCATATCGTTCACTACAGTACGTTGTTATTTTACTGTGTAGATTTGGTACTTGGCCCTCCAATATTTTCGATGTGTATATTATTTGATATCTCTCTCGAACTCTTTCTAATGAGTACATTTGGAGGGCTTTCAGACGATCCGAATAATTTTGGTGCTTTATCGCGTCGATGCGTGCCTTAAATGTTCTCTGTATTACCTCTATTTCAGCATTCTGAGTTTTCAATTTTTACCACCTGTACTACTAACACCAGTGGAGCACACACACTGGAGAGTCGCATTGTAATAAACCCAAACATGGAAAAGGGGCTCGACGTCATACTATTGGGGACTCAAAACTGGCCCATTGTCATGTGTTTACACACTGACTGTCACTATGACCTCCCCGCTCTCTCCTTGTCTTAGGCTGACCTCTCTATTTCCCCCTTTTGCTCATTTTGTATGCTGTCGTCCCGCCTGCAATTATTTTTCTCCCTTTCCTCTTAGAAATTCTCTCCAGGACAAGGTCCAACACAGTTGTGTAACAGACAAACATTTATAACGAATAATAAAGACTAACGTGGTAATATCAGGTAATGGTTCTACAAAAATAGCATTACGCTTTCCTATGAGCATTATACCATGTGATTGTCTCTGTTAAGCTGTTGCTGCCTGCTTCTCTTCAACAACCCGCTGTGCCTCAGTCATCTCGCCGTCTGGGCTAGGCTGCTGCCTGCTCCTCTTCAACAACCCGCTGTGCCTCAGTCATCTCGCCGTCTGGGCTAGGCTGCTGCCTGCTTCTCTTCAACAACCCGCTGTGCCTCAGTCATCTCGCCGTCTGGGCTAGGCTGCTGCCTGCTTCTCTTCAACAACCCGCTGTGCCTCAGTCACCTCGCCGTCTGGGCTAGGCTGCTGCCTGCTCCTCTTCAACAACCCGCTGTGCCTCAGTCACCTCGCCGTCTGGGCTAGGCTGCTGCCTGCTCCTCTTCAACAACCCGCTGTGCCTCAGTCACCACGCCGTCTGGGCTAGGCTGCTGCCTGCTCCTCTTCAACAACCCGCTGTGCCTCAGTCATCTCGCCGTCTGGGCTAGGCTGCTGCCTGCTCCTCTTCAACAACCCGCTGTGCCTCAGTCATCTCGCCGTCTGGGCTAGGCTGCTGCCTGCTTCTCTTCAACAACCCGCTGTGCCTCAGTCACCACGCCGTCTGGGCTAGGCTGCTGCCTGCTCCTCTTCAACAACCCGCTGTGCCTCAGTCACCACGCCGTCTGGCTGCTGCCTGCTCCTCTTCAACACCCTGTGCCTCAGTCACCTCGCCGTCTAGGCTTGGCTGCTGCCTGCTCCTCTTCAACAACCCGCTGTGCCTCAGTCACCACGCCGTCTGGGCTAGGCTGCTGCCTGCTCCTCTTCAACAACCCGCTGTGCCTCAGTCACCACGCCGTCTGGGCTAGGCTGCTGCCTGCTCCTCTTCAACAACCCGCTGTGCCTCAGTCACCACGCCGTCTGGGCTAGGCTGCTGCCTGCTCCTCTTCAACAACCCGCTGTGCCTCAGTCACCACGCCGTCTGGGCTAGGCTGCTGCCTGCTCCTCTTCAACAACCCGCTGTGCCTCAGTCATCTCGCCGTCTGGGCTAGGCTGCTGCCTGCTTCTCTTCAACAACCCGCTGTGCCTCAGTCACCTCGCCGTCTGGGCTAGGCTGCTGCCTGCTCCTCTTCAACAACCCGCTGTGCCTCAGTCACCACGCCGTCTGGGCTAGGCTGCTGCCTGCTCCTCTTCAACAACCCGCTGTGCCTCAGTCACCTCGCCGTCTGGGCTAGGCTGCTGCCTGATCCTCTTCAACAACCCGCTGTGCCTCAGTCATCTCGGCGTCTGGGCTAGGCTGCTGCCTGCTCCTCTTCAACAACCCGCTGTGCCTCAGTCACCTCGCCGTCTGGGCTAGGCTGCTGCCTGCTCCTTTTCAACAACTCGCTGTGCCTCAGTCACCTCGCCGTCTGGGCTAGGCTGCTGCCTGCTCCTCTTCAACAACCCGCTGTGCCTCAGTCACCTCGCCGTCTGGGCTAGGCCTTTTACATGAAATTTTACACCATCAAACAATATCAACGCTCTCACCTTGCATTGTGTCCGGCATACTACATGAATCCATCCACCTCTCAAGCATACATTATTGCCCCTCACAACCCTCATCTGGAAGATCAGTTACTCTCGCTACAAAACAAGTCTCCTCTATGGTGATTGATCTTACTGAGAATCACTCCTTGGACCATCCATCAGTGGGTCCTCAAATTAAATAGATCCTCTTGCAGCTTCTTCTATCTCACTGCAACATTACTTAATGACGAATCGTGTCCACCATGTACCACTGATAAAACCAGGTTTACTCTTTGCTACTATTTAATAGATACGTCACCAAATCGCCCTTCCACAGCTTCCTCACGCTTAACTCACGAAGCTCCTCACAAATTCTTCTCCATAATCCACGAATAACTTGTGGGAACCGGCCTGTGAGATTTATATTTATTTAATTTATATGAATTTATATAGAATTTATATTTACGTTAATTTATATATTTCGATAGCAATTTATATATATATATATAATTTATATATTTCGATAGCAATTTATATATATATATATAATTTATATATATATAAATATATATATATATATATATATATATATATATATATATATATATATATATATAAATATATATATATATATATATATATATATATATATATATATATATATATATATATATATATAAGCTGCTCAGTTACTTGGATAGTTATACAAATCAATCAGAGGATTTGCCGATACCAGAAAACGCAAACAAAGTGATTCCATCCTCCTCAGGATGTGTTTTTAACTTTATGCAAGGTTCAGTAAGTTCAGATTCATTGAAGGGATTGTTGCAGTCACCATTCTGACTGATCATGATATCAACGAGCCGTTCTCCTCCGTCTTGTCCAGTATTTAGTTTCCTCCGTGTGGCTTGAAGGAGATTCTTAAAGCTAGTCTTTGATGCTCTTAGCTTCAACCAGCTCGTTTGCTCTATATAGAGGATGAGGGTGAGAAATCTGTACAGTGTTTTTACCCTTAATCGTGTTAACAATCTTCTTTGATAATCTTAACAGGGAGCAAGAAATGAAGCCATTGACAAAAGTTTCCTTGTCAGTCTACTTAAACTGTATTATTCATTCCCATAACAACCAGTCTGAAAGAGCTTAGGCATATTCGCTGTAGAGTTCTTGTGGCCGTGCATTCTATTTTACATATTTTACGAGTCATTAAAATATACTCGTGAATTATTATAGTCAACGAAATTTAGGTTACGTGGTTATGGTGAAAGGTAACTTTATGGCAAACAGGATTACATTTCCTTAATGTTATCGACGCAACACATAAACCCCGAACCTTTAGCCAACTAATCAGCATCCATATTTCACAAGAGTTGTTGAGATACTTTACGCCCCTAAGTTCTTACCCAATAATTTATCACCATGCAAGTTGCCCTCTGAACTTCAGTTAAAAATGTTTTCCTGACTTCACTGTCTGAAACGAATTCTGGGACATTTTATATACATTTTGTGTAGTACAGGAGAAAGTTGAGACAGCTCCTGCAAAACATCCAACAGTGGTTCAACAACGGCAAATTCTGCTTCCAAAACCTGAAAGAGTTTTATGACCCGGTCAATGAGGTTAGACAAGATGGAGATGGCTGGGCTTATTGTACTTTTTATTTTGACTGCCAGACAGCCAATGGGACAGCACCCCACAGTAAACTAGTTGACAGAATGAAGAAGCAGGCAGGTGTGACAGTGGAAGTCGCAGTGAGATGAGAGACCTCAGTATGGTGAGATGTTATCAGATGGTTCCCACAGTGGCTTTGACGGTGGCCCGTCCTCATAATGTTTCCGAACGTCAAGAAACTGTGGTACTAAAGTCCCACCCCTCTCCTAACCTACCAGAGGATCCAAAACAGAAAACGGAACAGTATGTCAGTCTCGCGAGCCACCACCATTTTCTAGTAAGACGATTGTTGCCCTTAGGAAGAGTTTGTATCAAAATGCGACGGTCTATTAGGAGGACGAGTTGATCGAATTTCTAATCTATGTGAAACACTTACCAGGATAAATGTCATCTGTACAATGTTCGTTGCTGATGCAATAATAATGTGAATAAATAAGAACAAAGACAAAGAACATAAAACAAGATGAACTGGACAAAATTAAAAAAATTGTCCATCAAGTGGATACTAGAGGTAAAATACCTCAGGCAAGTGAGTGAGAAGCAACGAAGCAGTGCGGTTGTGCAAGGTATCGCCTGAGCCCCACATCAAGCGAGTATCACCATCGGTGTATGCAAGGATCTCCAACATTAAATTGCCTTTAGAAATCACAACAGAGTCGTTCATGACCTTGTATGCCATTTATATCGGACCAATTCTGGAGTATGAGGCTCTAGTTTCGAGTCTTTTTCTCGATAAGTACGCAACGAAGCTGCTTAAAGTTACGAGATGTGCCACTAGGCTAGTCCCGGAGCTGAGAGGGATGAGCTGCGAGAAAATTCTAAATGAGTTAAACCTTCACGTGATTGGAAAAGATGGAAAAATATGGAAGATATATTCACCACCTACAAGATATTCAGGAGAATAGATAGGTCAGATAAGGCCAGACCAATTACCGTGGGTAGTACACGTGCAAAAGGACTCGGATAAACATTAATTACCAAAATGAGCCACAGAGGCATTAGAAAGAATTGTATTCTGTGTTAAGAGAGAGAACAAATGGAATGCTCAAAGAAATAAAGCAGTTGAACCAAACTCCATTCTCGGTTTTGAAAACAGTTATAACAGGACCATATGGGCTCATATGGGCTCCGCAATATTTCGCCAGTCATTTAAGGATAGCGAGTTGGGTTGCAAGAGCCCTAGTTCACTCCCTGCAAGAACATCTATGTGAGTACAGCCACGCTGAGACATCTCCAGCAAAGTGCTCATGGTGTCTGAAATGTTCTAACTCCCACGGTATATTGTTCAACAAAATGACGAAGCATTCCAATGAAAGTTGATGAATCCAATACTTTTCTAAACCAAAGACTATTAGAATGCTCTGTACATAAATGTCATCACAAAGCATCTCAATTAAGGGCTCTAAATGGCCTTTACTATTCACTAAGAAGAAACAGCCCATCGTAAGCTGAATACTCGACCCGTTTTCAGTAGTTGACAACGAACAAACTCGGAACAACGAGTCTCATCGTTATCACAATTCTTCTTCTTATCACAAGGAATCTTCCTTATTATAAACAATAATATAAAAAGAGCAGAAAGTGATTAAATTCCGAAATTTGTTTTACAGTTTCGTTCAAATCAGACCATGCCACTGACTAGCGCCGTGACTGGTAAAATGACTGGCACTGTGACTGGAACAAGGACTGGCACTGTGACTGGAACAAGGACTGGCACTGTGACTGGTACAAGGACTGGCAATGTGACTGGTAAAATGACTGGTACAAGAACTGGCACTGTCACTGGTACAAGTTGGCACTGTGACTGGTACAAGGACTGACACTGTATCTGGTACAAGGAAAAACCAGATGTAATAGGACTCACAGAAACAAAATTGTTAGGAGTCTTAACAAACGCTGTGTTTACAAAAGACTATTATATAGTAAGGAGAGAGAGGGAAGAGAGATGAGGAGGAGGAGGAGGAGGAGGAGTGACCGTACTGATAAGAAAGGATTGGAGTTTTGAAAAGATGGAAATTCTGGGCTGTGAAGGATTCAGAGATTACTTAACAGGAACTATGACAATGAATGGACCAAAGATAATAGTAGCAGTCACTTACCCAATTAACCAGCTCTAACAGATTTCTTTTGACCTCACCAGTGATGAGGTCAAAAGAAATCTGTTAGAGCTGAATGTGACAAAGGCTGTTGGGCCTGACAGAATCTTACCATGGATACTAAAAGAAGATGCAGAAGCACCACTCTCTGTGGTGTATAACAGGTCACTGGAAAGAGGAGAACTACCGGAAAGCTGTAAGACAACTAATGTAGTCCGAATGTATAACAAG
Source organism: Procambarus clarkii (assembly GCF_040958095.1). Classification (NCBI taxonomy): domain Eukaryota; kingdom Metazoa; phylum Arthropoda; class Malacostraca; order Decapoda; family Cambaridae; genus Procambarus; species Procambarus clarkii. The sequence goes on along the minus strand of NC_091224.1, from coordinate 10,237,621 downwards.
GCTGATAGGCAAAAGGCACTGAACTACAGGCCAGTTTCCCTAACTTATATACGAAACAAGGTGATGGAGAAGATTGTGAGGAAAAGGTTCGTATAGCATCTGGAGGGAAATAGCTTTGTAACACACCACCAGCATGGGTTCAGAGATGGTAAATCATGCCTATCAAGTTTAATGGAATGTGATGAAATAGCAACCAAAATTTGGCAAGAAAGAGATGGGTGAGCAGACAGCATTTTCTTGGACTGTCTGGAAAGCCTTTGACACAGTACCCCATAAAAGGCTGTTACAAAAGTTGAAGCAACAGACAGGAGTAAAAGGTAAGGTGCTCCAGTGAATAGGGAAGTTGTTTCCTGTTGAGAAGTAACAGGAAATATCCAGTAACTTTGAGGGATGAGACATCAGAGTGGCGTGATGTTACCAGCGGGGCCCCATAGGGCTCTATACTTGGACCCATGCTGTTTCTAATATATGTAAACGATCTTCCAGAGGGCATAGACTATGTCCTCTCAATGTTTGCTGATGATGCAAAACTTATGAGAAGAATCAAGACAGATAAAGATCGACAGAGAGCACAGGACGACCTGAACAACCTGGACAAATTGTCTAGAAAATGAGTACTAACGTTCAACTCAGGAAAGTGTAAAGTAATGAAATTAGTCGAAGGGAGCAGAAGGCTGAACACAAGGTACCATCTGGGAGGTGAAATCCTACAAGAGTTATATAAAGAGAAAGATCTGGGGATTGATATCACACCAAACCTGTCCCCCAGAAGGACACATGAAAAGGATATCATCAGCGGCATGTGCTAGATTGGCCAACATAAGAGCTGTCATTAGAAACTTGAGTAAGGAATCGTTCATGACCTTGTATACCACTTATGTTAAAACTATCCTGGAATATACAGCTCCAGTCGGGAGTCCATACCTAGTTAAACACAAGACAAAGTTAAAAAAGATATAGCGGTATGCCACCAGACTACTCCCGGAACTGAGAGGTATGACCTACGAGGAAAGGCTAAGGGAGCTAAACCTCACGTCCCTGGAAAACAGAAGAGTAAGGGGAGACATGATAACAACCTACAAAATTCTCAGCGGAATTGATAGGGTGGACAAAGATAAACTCTTTATTACGGGTGGAACACGAACAAGGGGACACAGGTGGAAATTTAGTACCCAAATGAGCCACAGAGACATTAGAAAGATTTTTTCAGTGTCAGAGTAGTTAACAAATGGAATGCATTATGCATTGATGTGGTGGAGGCAGACTCCATACACAGTTTGAAATGCAGATATGATGGAGCCCTGTAGGCTTAATATTCTGTACACCAGCTGATTGACAGTTGAGAGGCGGGACCAAAGAGCCAAAGCTCAACCCCCACAAGCACAACTAGGTGAGTAAAAAGTGGCACTGTGAATGGGACAAGGACTGGCACTGTGGCTGGTACAAGGACTGGCACTGTGACTGGTACAGGGACTGGCACTGTGACTGGTACAAGGACTGGCACTGTGACTGGTACAAGGACTGGCACTGTGACTGGTACAGGGACTGGCACTGTGACTGGTACAAGGACTTGCACTGACTGGTACATGGACTGACACTGTGACTGGAACATGGACTGGCACTGACTGGAACAAGGACTGGCACTGTGATTGGTACAAGGACTGGCACTGTGACTGGAACAAGGACTGGCACTGTGACTGGTACAAGGACTGGCACTGTGACTGGTACAAGGACTGGCACTGTGACTGAAACAAGGACTGGCACTGTACTGTCACAGCGCCTGCCGGGCAACCGTATCTGGCCTAGTAGTCCCGACCATAGGGGTCAGAGTGTGTGTGTGTGTACATATTCACTGCCACAGGTGGGTTGTTAAGGCATTGCCGGATGCTTTGGAAATGTTGCACGTGGGAGTTTCAATGAACTGCATGTTCAATGGCAATTTCAATGCCGAAGTAGCAGTTCTTCCACCTGTTAGCAATGTCGCAGCTCTTCCGCACGATGCAAGAGCTAAGGTTAGGCCATTTTGAGATCGAAATGCTGCCGAAATCAATTTAATTAGATAGGTTTTACAGTTCCTCCTGGAGCATCTAAGAAGATTTCTCCAAACCCGTTATTGACAGTTTGAATTATTTGATAGTAAATGTCTTTTTGCTCAAGCGTTAGCTTAAGAATATTTTATTTCACATACGATGAAAGATCACCATGTTGAAATTTTGTTCACGACGCAATTCTACATTGACCGAAGCAACAGCAGATCGATTTGGTGATGGCATTCCCAATTGATTGAGAACTTTGTTTGCGATTTCTAAGCACAAATCTTCAATCATTATCAATGCTTCGTTTTAGATTTCTGCTGTGAAATTCATGTTCACATTTTAATTTTCCTTGCGTATTCGACGGACAATATCTTCAGCCATGTGTGTTTTGCGTTTCTCCCATACTCTGTTGGAGATGGAGAGCCGGTGGTCAATATGGTTGCTAACAATGCACGAATTTGATTTGGATGTGACGTGTTGGACGTGTCATTAATGCTTACATCCCAGTGTCGGTCATTCTCCAATAAATTCAGAGGTTGAGATGCACTACGGAAAGTGGCATGTGTTACGCCGCTGACAAATCTCAATGGCAGGAAAGACGTTGGACCGGGCACATTTACCTACAACTTGCGAAGAAAGAAGCATTCATTTTGCTTGGAATGCACGGTGTACAGTCTGCCTATCGTAGGTTGTTTGAATATGCCAGGTTGTCCGTCGACTCGCTCTCCTCGTTTACGTCGTTCAAATGATTTTCTACTAGCATTCCATGTGCAATATGTAGACACTTCCAAACACAGCAATGCTTTCGCAAATGCGTCATTTTGATATAACGTGAAAAAAAGAGTTAACGTTGTAGCCAGTGGATTCATTGCTGCTTGTTGCACATTTGCAGCTGTGAAATAAACGTGATGTCGATTTTCTTGTTTTTAAAACAAAAACAAAAAGTACTAACGAAATATTTAAATTCAAACGCCGATCAATCGATCGGCGCAAATTCAATATATCAATGCATTCAAAAACATTGAAATTGAATCGTAACATATCTTGTATATCGTATGTTGCTTTTACATGCAACAGATGGCGCTGTTTTTTAAAAAAATCATGTTTTTACCTATCACAGGTGTGGCATCTAAATAGTAGGTATATCAAACATGCACGTATATGAATGGAACGTTGTGTCAAAATTTCAGAGCAATCGTTGAGGAAGTTTCGGATTTAACAGTGTGTGTTGCTCATACGTCCTACAGATGGCGCCATTTAAAAAAAAAAAACATGTTTTTCCTGTCACAGGTAAGGCATGTATATAGTAGGTATATAAAAACACTCGCCTATTCGAATGCAATGTTGTGTCAAAGTTTCAGTGCAATCGGTAAAGAGGTTTCAAAGATTTCCCCTCACTTGAAAAACACATGAAAAACAGAGCTTTTCAAAAAAGCATGTTTTTTCCATCACAAACCTTTGAAAAGGTTCAAAGGTTTGCCACCAGACTAGTACCCGAGCTGAGAGGTATAAGCTACGAGTAGAGACTACGGGAATTAAACCTCACTTCGTTTGAAGACAGAAGAGTAAGGGGGGACATGATCACCACATTCAAGATTCTCAAGGGAATCGACAGGGTTGATAAAGACAGGCTGTTTAACATAAGGGGCACACGCACTAGGGGACACAGGTGGAAACTGAGTGCCCAAATGAGCCACAGAGATATTAGAAAGAACTTTATTAATGTCAGAGTGGTTGACAAATGGCATGCATTGGGAAGTGATGTGGTGGAGGCTGACTCCATACACAGTTTCAAGTGTAGATATGATAGAGCCCAATAGGCTCAGGAACCTGTACACCTGTTGATTGATGGTTGAGAGGCGGAACCAAAGAGCCAGAGCTCAACCCCCCGCAAGCACAACTAGGTGAGTACAAACATGACATCTATATAGTATGTATATAAAAACCCTCTCGGATGTGAATGGAACGTCGTGTGAAAATATCAAGGTATTCGGTGAAGAACTTTCGGAGATTACGGATTTTGAACGAACATTTCCATTTTTATTTATATACTAGCTGTACCTGCCATACGTGCCTGTGGCTTAGTCTGGTTAAATGGAAAAGAAAGAAAAGAGAAAACGGTCGTTTCTAACATGTTAAATTTCACAATACTTGTGAGTATACAATATTTTTTCTGGTCCCATTGTCTTTGAAGATATAGAGATTGTCTGGTTGCCGACTCTAGAACACTCAACATATAATTGTTCATGTGAGAAGCAATCTGTGTCTAGATCTAAACCACACAATTCTAAAGTTTGGCAATGAGCTTTGTTGATGGTGATTGCAAACGCCAATCGAATTAGGAATTGCAATCTCTTAAAACGAAATGGCAAATCGGTTGTAATCATAGGAATGTGAGGAATGACGACATCTTCACCTTTGAAAGGTCATATGAAGATGGTTGTATCTACGACGTTGCTGAATAATTATTTTACTGCAAGCCTCGTACCGTTGCTAAGCTTTCGCTGGTTGATATTTCGCAACATGATAATTGGCACGCCGATTTTCAATTGCAGTTCATGCGGTGGTATCTCGTGAAGATCGAGTGATTTCAAAAATTCTGTTGGGTAATAAACCGCTTCATCTGCTTCCTCAATAGTGTCCACGGACTTGTATGTGACTACCACGCTTTATTTGTTAGACTGAATAATATCGTTAAGTTCTTAGAAGTTTTTGTTCTTGGCCACAAGAACACCTCGTTCACTCAGCCAATCGTGATTCTTATAATTGGTTTGAATATTGGGAACTACTTTTTCAACCAATTCTTCTTTTGACGTCACTAAATTGTAAAATTGTAAAAGTTATGAGGCAATGAAACTCGTCTTGAGGTCAGATCAACTGTCACGTTTACGTTCCTAATTTCCAGAAATTGATGTGAGAATATCTCAGCTAATGAGTCGTTTTGCAGTTGGACATGCATATTTGTAGTTAATTTTAACATCTTTATGTGGTGCCACAAGGTAGAGTATTTCAGGCAAGCATTTATTTCGTCCGCTGGTTTCGATCGAGGAATTACAGGTAATGTTTGCCTGAAATCTCCTGCAAGCAATAGATTGAGCAGACCACGCGACCGCGTAGTTGCTTAGTTGCGTTCCCAAATGGTCTAATGTTTCCACCAAATCTTGCAATGATCGATCAAGTGCCTCGAACGATTTTTTGTGGGCCATTGTGCATTTATCCCAAACAATAAGTTTACATTTCTGCAATACTTTTCCCATGCCGGATGCTTTGGAAATGTTGCACGTGGGAGTTTCAATGAATTGCATGTTCAATGGCAATTTCAAAGCCGAAGTAGCAGTTCTTCCACCTGGTTGCAATATCGCAGCTATTCCGGACGATGCAAGAGCTAAGGTTATGCCATTTTGGGATCGAAATACTGCCAAAATCAATCTAATTAGAAAGATTTAACAGTTCCTCCTGTAGCATATAAGAAGATTTCTCCAAACCCGTTATTGACAGTGGAATTATTTGACTGTAAATACCTTTTTGTTCAAGCGTTAGCTTAAGAATATTTTATTGCACGAACGATAACAGATTACCCGTGTTAGAATTTTGTTCACGACGCAATTCTACATCGAACGCAGCAGCAGCAGATCGATTCGGTGATGGCAATTCCAATTGATTGAGAACTTTGTTGGCGATTTCTAAGCACAAATCTTCAATCATTATCAACGCTTCGTTGCAAATTTCTGCTGTGAAATTCATGTTCATATTTGAATTTTCCTTGTGTATTCGACAGACAATATCTTGAGCCATGTGCGATTTGTGTTTCTCCCATACTCTGTTGGAGATGAAGGAGAGCCGGTGGTCAATATGATTGCAAACAATGCACGAATTTCATTTGTATGTTACGTGTTGGACGCTTCATTAATGCATACATCCCAGTGTCGGTCGTTGTCCAATAAATTCAGAGCTTGACATGCACTATGGAAAGTGGCATGTGTTATGCCGCTGACAAATAAATGGCTGGAAAGACGTTGGACCGGGCACATTTACCAACAGCTGAGAAGAAAGAAACATTCATCTTGATAGGAATGCACAGTGAACAGTCTGCCTATCGTAGTTTGTTTGAATATGCCAGATTGTCTGTCGACTCGCTCTCCTCGTTTACGTCATTCAAGTGAGTTTTTACTGGCATTCCACGTGTAATACGTTGGCACTTCCGAATACAGCAGAATTTTTTTGCAAACGCATCATTTTGACATAACGTGAAGAAAGCAGTTAACGTTGTAGCCGGTAGATTTATAGCTGTTTGGTGCAGATTTGTAGCTGTGAAATAAACGTGTTGTCCATTTTCTTCTTAAAAAAAAAAACACTAACGAAATATTTCAGTTCAGTTTCAAATGGAGATCAATCGGCTCATCTCATTTTCACCACCAATTGCACTGAAAAATAAGAAGAACAGTTAAAAAGACGAAATGAAAAAATGAAAAAAGAACAAATAAGCTATATCCGCAAAATGAACAGTATGGTAAACAACACAGCTCAATTCCAACGCAACATCATCCAAAATAATGAAATCAAAATGAACATAAAGCAAAAACTATGAAAATTCAATATTTCAATGCAATCAGAAACATTGAAATGGAACTGTAACATGTTTTGTATGTTGTATGTTGCTCTTACATGCAACAGATGGCGCTGTTTTTAAAAAAAATTAACGTTTTCACTTGTCACAGGTGTGGCATCTATATATTTGGTATATAAAAACACGTACGTATTCGAAAAGAACGTTGTGTCAAAATTTAAAAGCAATCGGTGAAGAAGTGTATATTTTTTTTATACCAATTTTGTATACCAATTTATATCAATTAGTGTACCAATTTTTTACCAATTGGTGAAAAATATACACTTCACTACATAAAAACAGAGACCTGCACTATCAGTCAAGGAGGCATTAGGTTGGTTTCAGAAAAGTTGTTCAATGTCAACCAATATTATTTGACTAGTTGTATATGAAAAGTGCTGAAATTGTCCCAAGTTTCAGTACTGCAGCGTAAATAGTAAGGGAGATTTTTTTTTTCAACGTTTTTTACACATTTTCAAGTCTGCACTTCAGAACACACGTTTCAGATATAATTATTCTGTGACACTTTTCTGACACATTAGCATATAATAAAGGATAGTGTGTTTTAGAATTTCCAAAACATCTTTAGTTTTCCTAATACAAATGTTCAAAGTTCCCCCCCAAAATTATGCAAATATGGCATGTTTATTGCTATTATAAAATCAATAAATGAACTTAGAGAAAAATGAAAACACGCAAATGTAGAGAGATGCCCTCCACATATACTGTGTAAGTTTCATGCAAATTGAATAAAAAATGAATCAGTTTTGTAAACGTTTGTGTCAATCGAAAAAAAACAGAAATGAGTAAAGTCTAAGGTTCTAAAATCTGTGGCTGAGGTTGACATGAACCTATTTTCTCCAAAATTGGCATCCTTACAGATAGGCTTACGTACAGTCAGGTGTGTAAGTTTGATGCAAATCGCCCGAAAAAAAATGAAAAAAAAAATTGGAAAAAAAAAATACATATTTTTTTTCTTAATTTCTTTTTTCCAATTAAACTAATTATAATATTTGTTTAATATATGCTATTGTGATAGCAAAGAGTCATAGCTATGATTTCAGTTGACACTTTTGATTGATAATCGATTTTGACCATTTTGGCATAATTTTCACAACTACTTCAATATTTTTTTTTTCGCCCTTCCTATTTATGCTACGATGCTGAAACTTGGACCAGATAAAACACTTTTCATATAGAACTTGTCAAAAAAGTTTGATTGAAATCGAACGAGTTTTCATTTTTGCATTTTTGGACCCAGATGCCCCCTCAAAGCTCCCCTCCCTTCCCTCTCCCCAATCGTCTCATCTTAAAAGCTCGGTCTGCTACCCAATCAGGGGTAGGGAGGCTTCCTTTAGCCCTCCTCAACATATCCTTCCTACATACTGTTATTTAACTATATTTCTACACACGATGAACTCTACGGCACATACTCATACATATTCATCTACTACCACTACTACTATTGATCACTTGTTCAGTTCACTACTCCCCCCCCTTTTCCCCTCAGCAACCCTCAACGTCCCAGGGGGGGGGGGGACGTAACCCATCCCGTCTCATGTGCAACCATCCCCTCCCACCCTCTCTCTACCTTCGTTGATGCACACCTGTCCCATACTTATCCCCCCCTCACCCTCTTAACCATACACCCTTCTTTACCCCCCCCCCCGAGACCCACAACGTCCCGGCGACAGGCCCCGTCGCACTCTACGGACTCCCGCACCCACTTTTGACGTAGAATGAGTTCGATCCCCGAGGTTCTCCTCGGGGTTTGGGAGGGTCTCCGTCTCAATTTATGCTTCTGTCGTATATGGCAACTGACGATCAATCAACATAGCATAATCAAGAAACCCCCAGAGCTGACCAGTCAGCATCACGTGGTCTTACTGAATGCCCAATACATGTATGATTCAAGTAGATGTCTGTGTCGTATATATTAATTTAGGATGAAAGGTCAGAAGGCATGTATTCTCTCTATTGACATACAAATCATTCCGTTTAGAGTATGGAAGCCCTAGACTTGTACCCTAAGTCTCGATCCCGGGCTTGCGTGCCCCCATGTAGCTGAGTGGGCTATCGGTATCTCTCTACTTCGTTGTACGGAAACGGAAATCTCTGTGATCAATGACGAACATGATAATTGGGGAATGTAAGCTGGGATTTCCCTAGCTGGACATTTCTAATTTTTGAGTAAAAACCCCCATTAAAAAAAGGCTTATTTTGATCTAGGAAAGCCCTAAATTCTCTTAAGTAAAATGCCAAAGCAATGCACATACATTTAACGTCATAGTATAACTTGCTTATATACGCATTCAATCAATTTGACTTCTCCTCGTCCAAATTTATTGTTAAATGTTTTACCAATATCAGTCTCAAAGCTCTTAGTGTAAACTGCATTAATAATACCTGCTCACTACTTAACAACTCTATACATCTGTATACATTTTGTATACATCACTGATCATCTAAATCTAAATAAGTCATTTATAGTATACAATTAAAAACTTTATGTGTTATGCTGTTATTATGAGTTTCTTTTCTGCCATTATTGTACTGTACTTATATGTAAACTTTCTCATTGATAAAGTTACACTGTTACTGAATAAAGATTTTGATTTGATTTATAATGGGGTTGTTCTCCCCCTCCCCCCCCCCCTCTCTTAGGAAGTTCCTGTCCAGGCGTGCTGAGGGCAGGAGGAAGAGGAAGACGAGAAGGAGGACGAGGAGAAGGAAGTGGAGGAAGAAGAAGAAGAAGAAGAAGAGAAGAAGAAAAAGCATAAGAAGACAATGCAGTTAGGACAAAAAGGAGCAGGACGGCGCTCCATTAAATGTCTGTTAGTTAGGCACGTATGGCCTTTATGCAACCTTGCCAGAGCCATTTCCCAACGCCGGTTACGGTGGTAGGAAGAAGGCCACAGGGACACACTACACTTAAGAGTACGCAGTTTGTTACCATTAACAGAAGATCAATAACCCTGCCAACGGGCAAGGATGAAAGAATGAATAACTAGGTAAAAGTCGGAATAAGGAATACCTTTACAGGAGGTGGGACAAGTGCTGATAGCTTCCCTAGCGGCAGCGTCCACATGCTCATTTAAAGAGACACCAATATGGCTGGGAACCCAGCAAAACTCAACTATCTTAAATCTACTAGAGATAAGAAACAGCCAATGTTGAATCTCGACTACCACCGGATGGACTGGATTAAAGGACTCAAGAGCAATGAGGGCACTGAGAGAGTCAACTACAACCACAAAGGATTGACAGCGAGAAAGGAGACGAAGAGCATATAGAATAGCATAAAGTTCTGCCGAGAAGATGCTAGTCTCCAAAGTCAGGCGACACATATAGGTGTGGTCAGGAAAAACAACAGAGTGTCGTCCACCGCCTGCAGACTTAGACCCGTCGGTGAAGATGGAAACGGAGCGGAAATGTGAAAAAAAGTGTTCAAGGAATAGGCGTTTGAGAGCTGTAGGAAGGGTAAAAGCTTTAGTGATGTGGTCAGGGATTTGCAATATTGAGGAAGGGGGACCCTCTACGGGGATAAGGATGGAACAACATGAGGAGAAATATTAGTAATACTAACAGAAAGAGAATGTTGCAGGCGAGACAATCGGACAGAAAGAGGGAGGTGGTGAAGGGGAACAGGAACTACAGGAGAGGGAAAAGTCAAAGCACAACACGGGCGAGAGTGAGGGTGTTGTAAGGACCTCGCAAGGTAGCGAAGACAGAAGCGATCTCGGTGGTCCTGGAGAGACAGGAATCCAGTGTCAACATACAAGCTGAGGCTAGGAGATGAACGAAAGGCACCAGAGCTGAGGCGCAACCCAGTATGGTGCAAAAAGCATCACGACAGCGATGAGTAGAAGGAGAAGCAGAAGAGTATGCAGGGCAACCATAATTGAGTTTAGACAGTACGAGAGAGGAATGCAAAGAGAGGAGCGTGCGCCTATCCGCTCCCCAAGAAGTATGGGACAAAATCTTGAGTAGGTTAAGAGCCTTAGAGCATTCAACTTGGAGGTAAGAGATATGGGGCGACCAAGACAAACGGGTGTCAAAGATTAACGCCTAAAGCTTTGCGGAATCGTTGTAAACAAGGGAGTGGCCATAAAGCGACAACGAGGGACGAAGAACGACACGCTTCTGAGTAAAAGTCATAACACAAGTCTTAGTTGCAGAGAACTTGAAGCCATGATTGGTGGCCCAAAAAGACATGGCATCAATCGCAAGTTGAAGCCGCCGTTGAAAGAGAGGCGAATCATAACCTCGACAGGAAAGAGTAAAAACTTCAACATAAAGAGCAGGGAAGATGCCAGAAGGCAGGGAGGAAAGAAGACCATTGAGGACAACCAGAAAAAGAGTAGTGCTCAGAGTGGCACCAAACCTGACCAAAGGAACGACGAGAGAAGGAAGCTTTGGAGGAAGAGAGAGAGAGATTACCACGAAGGCCAAAAGAACGGTGTTGGGAAAGAATATGGGTATCTACAAGTTGTGTCATAAGCCTTTTCCAGGTCAAAAAGGATAGCAACAATGGAGGTCTTCGCAGCAAAAGCAGTACGAATATAGAGCTCCAAGTTCACCAGGATATCAGTCGTGCTGAAGGAGAGAGGTGGTGATGGTGTTCCAAGAACCACATCAGAGGAACATTTACCATACGCCCAAAGAGTTTGCAGACACAATTCGTGAAGGGAATAGGGCGGAAGTCCTTAGGGGATGTACCGAGAGACCTCGGTTTCCAAATAGGGTGTACAACGGCATCGAGACAGTCCTCAGGGACTGACTACGACTCCCAGACCTGGTTATACAGACTCAGTAAATACTGAGACGTGCAAGGAGGGAGATAACGAAGCATCTCATAATGAATGTCATCTGAGCCCGCTGCCATAGATCCGCATAATTCAGAACTTTAGTCTGCCAGGGCAGACTAAAGTTCAGAAAGACAGAAGGGATCGTTATAGGGAAGGCGGAGATGAGTGCGGAAATCTAAGGGATGAGATTCAAGAAAAGGCTTACGAAGAAGGAAGGATTAAGGAAGATGAGAACCAGAGCTAACAGTAGAAAATTGGGAACCCAGTTCACTCGCGACCTTCACTGGGTCCGCCACAAGAGTACCACGGAGGTGGAGAACTGGCGAGACATCTGGAACGAACTTACCTGCAATCTTGCGGATCTTCTTCCAGATCAGTGGCAGAGGAATATCGGACGTAATGATGGAAACATATGATTTCCAACTCTCACGTTTAGCTGTACGGATGGTCCTATGGGCCACCGCACTTGCCTTCCGAAACAAAATAAAAGAATCAGCCGTCTTCCGGCGTCGGTGTTTCTTCCAGTCTGCACGCTTGCAGCGGACAGCCCGAGCACAGTTCCCATTCCACCAGGGAGCGCACTTCTGCATTCCCCGGGAGGTAGAGCGAGGAATAGAGCGGAGGGCAGTGCCGAAGACACTGAAGAAGGAGGAGAGTGCGAGGAAGAGGCATTGAGAAGAGGTCAGAGAGAGTAGCACGGAAGGTGAATAGGTTCCAGTCAGCCTTGGCAAACATCCACATAGGGAAGGAGAGGGGAGGGTGAAAAGAGAAAAAGGAAATGGTCACTGTTATGGAGGTCATCAAGAACCCGTCACGTGAAATCTAAGTAAAGGGACGACGAGCAGAGAGAAAGATCAAGACAGGAAAGGGTGTGAGTCCGAGAGTCCACATGAGTGGGCTCACCTGAATTCAGAAGGGACAGGGAAGAAGAGATGACGAACGGTTCAAGAAGGCGGCTCTGGGTGTACCTGCTTGATATCTGCTTGATGGGGTTCTGGGAGTTCTTCTACTCCCCAAGCCCGGCCCGAGGCCAGGCTTGACTTGTGAGAGTTTGGTCCACCCAGCGGTTGCTTGGAGTGGCCCGCAGGCCCATATACCCATCACAGTCCGGTTGGTCTGACACTACTTGAAGAAAACAATCTAGTTTTATCTTGAAGATGTCTACGGTTGTTCCGGTGTTTGTGTTACGATCCTGGGTTCCTTAGTTGGAAACCAGAGGTCAATTTGAGCTCTAAATAATTACTTTGCATTAATTGATAGAACTGCTGATGCATTTTTGTTCCTATCTTCCTTGCCAGACGTAAGACGAATCTTGTTTCACACAGAGCATTAAGACTCTGGGCTTGTTGATTATTAAATATTGAATTAGTTATCAGCTATGTTTAGAAATGATGTAAGTAACTAGTAAAGTAGGTCAGAGTAAATTTGAAATGATGGCTGCTCTACGATTAGCTAAGTATCCGGCCGGCAGCGCTCAGAGTAAGGGAGTACAGAGAGGCTGCTTCTCTCTTCTCTGGACGGCTGTGCTCGGGTCAACACCTCTCCTGTGTGGCTCTGTCTCCTCTTCCTACTCCTCTCTTCCCTTACCCCATGTTGGGGTATTTCTCAGTTAAGTTATATTAAGGTATCGTGCTACTAGCTAGGTCTGTGTATTAATATGGATCCCTTCCCATATTAATACATATTAATATGGGAAGGGATCATGCGAGTGCAGCCGTGGTGGGGATGGCGTTGAGAACCCCCAGAGAGAGAGAGAGGGGGGGGGGGTTAAAAGGTGCAGTAGTTACAATGAGAGACAAAGCCGTGCCAGGGGATGAGGTGATCACCGCTAGGGGCTTCGGGCTCGACCCAGCCACAGAGGAGGGAGGGGAGCCGAGGGGAGTAGTCAGGAGGGTCAGAGAAGGAGCTAGGTCTGGGGCCCAATGTAGCGGGAGCTACAGAGCCCGGTCTTCCAACATAGTCCGACTCGGTGGCTTGGTCGCCCACCCCACGAGCCTGAGAAGTCATAAGAGGATCAGTATTCAGCGACATGAAAACGATAGGTAATACTTTCATTCACGAATGTACCCTCGCACTCACAACAGAGCCACAATTAGAGGATAGGACACCCAACAAAAGAAATGTTACCGGTAGGCCGGTAAAACCAGTCCGTCGAGATTGGGTTCAGTGAAGAAAGAAAGATTGACAATAAAAGCGTCCCCTCGCTCAAGACGTGGGGTGCCACAGTTCTACAGGTGAGAGAGTATGCCTCCCCAAACACCCAGGTGCCAAAACAGAAGTCAAAAAATAATAATCAAGACTGGCAAAAGGTTGGCGGGAAATGACAATTAGAAAGGAGAAGGGGGGAAGGGGATGAAACCACAAGGAAAAGGAAAAGATATCCGGCACAATTGGAGAAGACAGCAGCAGGAGCATAAGGCCTCAAAAGGACAGAGGACTGACCCTTGGAGCATCACACTCCAGCAGCCGCCCACCAAGCTCCCTCACGACGACAACGGGCCGGATAAGGAAGGGGGAAGAAGAATAAGAAGAGGAAGTAGAAGAAGAAGAAGAAGAAGAAGTAGAAGAAAAAGAAGAAAAAGAAGATGATAATGATGAAGAGCAGGAAAATAATTACAATGGGTTAGATTCCTGCAGAAGTCTCTAACCCCCTGAATAATGGGCAGCAGGGCTCGGTGCTCCATGTATGAGACATGTTACGAACCTTACCTCCTTTGGAAAGGTATATATGGAGACAGTCTTTATAAAAAACTGTCTGTTAGTACAGAGGAGTTGTGTGGGGGCGTTGGAGGGTGTTTTCTTTAAAGAAATCTGCAGCTGGCAACTGGGAGGCCGCGAGTGACTGAGATTACTCCGCCCAGCAAAGTGGTACCATTGAGCTGGAGATTGTTCAGGAATAGTGTTTTGCCTTACAACAAAACTATGTGAAGGAAAAGAAGTCTTAATCACATAACCTGTGCAGTGAATATTGTTAATTATAGGGTAATAATTAACCCTATATAATAGAATATATGGTTAGTGTAAGAAATGTTGAAGATAAAGTATTCAGAGGCGAGTGACGGGAGAGGGATTGACGCCATCAATCTTTGCCTGGCCCAGGGAGCAGCAGCTGTCTGACCGGTCCTTGCTTTCCTGAGGGAATTCTCCTCTCATACTTTAAGATAAGCCATTGGGTTGTATTTAAAAAGGTTGCACAAGAAGGGGTAGATTATATTGACGGTCTAATGAGTAGGTTACTAAGGGAGAGTCCAGGTTTCCTAGTTATATATATATATATATATATATATATATATATATATATATATATATATATATATATATGTCGTACCTAGTAGCCAGAACGCACTTCTCGGCCTACTATTCAAGGCCCGATTTGCCTAATAAGCCATGTTTTCCTGAATTAATATATTTTCTCTAATTTTTTTCTGATGAAATGATAAAGCTACCCATTTCATTATGTATGAGGTCAATTTTTTTATTGGAGTTAAAATTAACGTAGATATATGACCAAACCTAACCAACCCTACCTAACCTAACCTAACCTATCTTTATAGGTTGGGTTGGGTTAGGTAGCCGAAAAAATTAGGTTAGGTTAGGTTAGGTAGGTTAGATAGTCGAAAAACAATTAATTCATTAAAACTTAGCTTATTAGGCAAATCGGGCCTTGCATAGTAGGCTGAGAAGTGAGTTCTGGCTACTAGGTACGACATATATATATATATATATATATATATATATATATATATATATATATATATATATATATATATATATATATATATATATATATATATATATAATTATATATATATATATGTGTGTGTGTGTGTGTGTGTCACAAGCTAACAATTGAAATTGAAATTGAAATTGAAATAAGTTTATTGAGGTAAAATACACACAAAGGGATGAGGTAGCTCAAGCTATTCTCACCCCGTTCAGTACAACGTGTTAGTACATACATAGACACACCTCACAGACAATAAACCTGTTACCAAACATTCTGAGAGATAAACATATACATTTCCTCCTTCACAAGTAGTATGGTATCAGACGTACACACAAATACATTTATGACCTAGTTATACTGTATAGACAATTTGTAAGAGACATGCAGATAATTCAACAAAATATTACAGTCTTGGTGCAAAATTCTTATATCTCTCAAGAATATCATCAACCTTTACTTTGTGACACATCCAGGCTATTTGCTCAGGAACAGTCCTTATCTCAGTGTTTCTATATACATTAATCAACGAACAATCAAGAACATAATGGGCAAGGGTGTGAGACCTTAACATACCACATAGTTTACACTTCGTGTCATTATCATGAACACCTATCCCATATTCCCAGTAATATTTGTACCCAAGCCTGAGCCGCATGTACACAGAGTCACTCCAAGCATTTCTCCTTTTACCATAAGTGAAACGGGTGTTTTGACTCACATACATGTAGTGTTGCATGGTTTGACTTCTCTCATACATTATCTCTCTCCTCTCCACTCCTGCCTGTGCCTGAATATTTCTGATTTTGCTTCTTATTTGTCTCATTGTGAATTCACATTCAATGTCAACTTGTGGTTTTGATGTGGCACGTTTGGCCAAGTCATCCGCCACCTCGTTGAGCACTATTCCAACATGAGATGGAATCCACATGAATTTCACACTATGACCTTTCAGCTATATCTCAGTTATTCTTCTCTTACAATCCTCAACGATAGTCATGAAGACTGGGTTTCGACTGTTTAAGGACTCCAGTGCTCCTCGGCTATCGACAAATACAAAAACATTTTTGTCGTCATGACGTACTTTCTCCAAACATGCCAGAATGGCCTGCAGTTCAGCTTGTGTGGATGATATATAATTACTAAGCCGGAGTTCAATTATCCTGTCCACAGTCCCAAACTCCGTATATTCCCTTATTAGGACACCACACCCTGCCCTGCCATCCTCCGCCACCGACCCGTCGCAATATACATGTAAAATGTTGCCTCTTGGTATCCGAGATATCATGCTTCCATACAAACACCGTAATTGTCCCGGTTCATGATGAATCTTTTTCACCTTGAGGGGTACAATTTCGACGTCTATTTTCTGTACTTTCCAGGGAGCAGACATATTACACTGTCGAGAGGGTTTACAGCAGTCAAGTACATCGTATTCCCTGAGGTCATGAGCTAATCCCCTCGTGTAGCGTGTCTCCCTCAGTTTCCTGGAAGTGTGTACGTCACTCAAGCAGGTCTGAACGCTCTCAAACAGCTTATCCCCTCCTTTTCTCCGCATGAAACGAATAGATACTCTAGTGTTAATGTCACGGACTCTATCACACACACTCTGTAAATTTAATTCCATTCTCATTATTTCAATCATTGCATTTCTTTGACATCCAAGAATAATCCTCATAGCCTCGTTCTGTATCAGCTCTATTTTTTGAATTCTGCCTTGGCCTGTGTAAGACAATACGGGTGCTGCGTAGTCTATCAGGGACCGAAGAGTGCTTATGTATAACATCCGCAAGATAGGTACCCCAACACCTTTACCAGAAAAAGCCAGTGCTTTTAGAGGATGCAGACGGGCTTTACATAAGGTGCTGATATGATTTATTTCAGCATTTTTACTCTCACTTGTGTATCCAACATACATGCCCAGATACTTGTACTTCTGAACACGGCTCAGTTCCATACCATTTAGAGTAAGTGTTATATTTCTTCGTTTCCTATACTTATATTTGGTTTTATCTGCATTTATAACTAAGCCTAACTGGTGACAGGTTGTACCAAGTATGTTAAGAGCAGTTTGAATTTTGTTCCCGGAAGTGCCTTGTATAAGAATCTCATCAGCATATATGATCGTCGTGACCCCTGGAGGATACATTTCTGATGCTAATCTGTTCATTAATACATTGAAAAAGGTGGGACTTAATACTCCCCCTTGTGGGGTACCTTACTGAAACCTCCGTTCCTCAGACATGTATCCCTGGTAATACACCTGACCTTTTCTGCCTTGTAGATAATCCCCTATCCAGTGTAGCAATCTCCCTGTTATTCCCAGATTGGCTAATTCGTATAAGATTACTTCCCCATTGGCTTTATCAAATGCTCCTTGTAGATCAACAAAAACTCTACAATTGTCATCCATATTAGACAAACACTTTAAGAGACAATCCGCAGTACTTTTGCCTTTGATAAAACCAAAGAGATTACTGGATATGTTATCACCTACAAGGTAGAGTAGCCTATTTAACAAAATCCTTTCCATCATTTTACAAAAGCAGGATATTAAGGAGACAGGTCTGTAGCCTCCGTTTGACTTAGGGATAGGAATGATGACAGCCTCTTTCCATTTTCTTGGTAACTTTCCCTCTCTATAACTCATATTAAACAAATCAAGTAAGGGACTAGGTTTCATACCGGCTAAATAATTAAGAATGTCATACGTTACTCCATCTTTCCCGGGAGCAGTAGAGCTGCCACTTTTTATAGCATCCAGTAGCTCATCATGAGTTATCTCAGTGCACGCTATAGATCTTGTATTTAAGGCACATAAAGTTACTCCATTTCTAATATTTTCCCATGACTCAATGGTGACCCTCGTGTCTGCAGGTAAGGACTCCATACCAGCAGCACTTGCCCATTTATCTACTAACTCATTAGCAACCTTCCCTGGATCTGAGTGAGCAATGAATTTGGTCTTACAACCCCTGACTTTATTTACTGCTCTCCATATGTCTTTAAGGTTCTTAGTATTACCAATGGACTGAGCAAAGTCTTGCCAGTATCTGTCCCGCGCCTCCTTCCTCACCTGACTGCATTCCCTAGCCACTTCCAACATTGTATTTTTCTCTTCATCCCTCATTCCATTTCTTAACCATTCTTTATGTGTACTCCGTAGCATTCTCTCCCACCCCTTGACTTGCTGATCATTGGAATATTTAAATTTCTTAGGTCCGTGCGTCTTGCTTCCCCTGCCCCCGTTATTTTCCCTCTGTACTAATTTCTCTATGTTCTCGACCATGTCCTCGTAAAAACTATCAACGCAGAGCGGCGTGTAATGTTGATACCAATCTCCCATATTTTGAATAAAATAATTTTTCATATCTTTATTAATATTTAGCCTTTTCCTTTGAAAGTGGACTTGTTTTTTTCCCAGTGGTAATTCAACGTTCAAGGCAAAGTGGTCACTAAGTAGTTCCCGAACAACCCGAGCCTCCCCCATAATCCCCTGAGAGTTTAAAATGCAGGCATAGTCAAGTCGTCGTCCGCTGATGTGAGCTGGTTCATTGTTTCCCAAGAGACAGGTATCTGGATGATCTTGTAGAAACTGTAACCACTTGACCCCATTAGTATTAATGCTACCCACTGTCCCAAGGCTTGTGTGCCGAGCATTAAGGTCCCCAATGACCAGTGAAGGATTAGTATAAATGCAGTCAGGTAGATAGTTAGCGTCGAAGCAGTTCCTGGATACATACAAATTAACTACAATAAATTCCCCTTCCCTTAATGATAATTTAACACAGACACTCTCTATACCTTGCGTTTTTTATGGCGGTTCTACTAACTCTGCTGGTATGGAGTTCTTTACATAAATCGACGTGCCTCTGATGTTATTTGCGGCGAAGAGGTGAAACCCTTTATAACCATTTAATTTCAATAAGCCATCATTCCTATCCCCTGTCTCCTGGAGAGCTACAACATCAATATCATTTCCCATCACATAACAATGAACATCTGTAACCCTGTTTCTTAAACCATTAACATTCCATGATAACACTTTCAGTCTAGGGTGATCCATTATTATTCAATTCACTGCCCTAGTCATCCCCAATAAGTTCACTAAATGATAGCCATACCTTGTATAATATCTCCCACCTCCTCCCAAGTTCACCAGTAAAAGCGACATTGCGATTCTCAAGAGATTTTTTCAAGCCCTGTGACGTCCATTATTGGCCCAAATGATTCCTTCACTTTATGTGTAATTATAGGGTTCTTCCTTTCACTACGACTACCATCATTCACACACACTTCACTTTCCTTCATTTCATCACTCAATATTTCATTATTGCCCTCAACCACTATATCCTGATTTTCCTTCACAGTTTTGTGAATTTCCTTGACCTCCTGAACGTTTAATTTCGCCTCGATGGACTCGATTCTCTGCCCAAGATTTCGGAGGAACTCGCCAACTTTTCTTAGTTCAGCCCACACCTCCTTGGCCATATCATTATGACCCTCTTTCTGAGCCACAGTAGCCACTTCACTCACCGTTACATTGTCACTGCCGGAGTCCTGAGTGGTGGCGTGGCTGCTTGTTGCTTGAGCCTGACGAAGTGAAGGTGACTCCTTTACCCACGCATTCGTCCGGTTCACTGGTGCTGTTTGGGGCAGACTGTTTTGCTGTCCTCCCGGTGTCTGGGTAAGAGCTCTTGCTTGCTCTGTAACATTCACCGGCCGGGAACATCCATACTCGGCCTCTTGCTACACACAGCCGAGCTGGCATTGTGAACACCTCCACAGTTGCAGCATCTTGGAACTATTTTCTCACCCAGATTAAGTCTGTTTCTACACACATTAGAGAGGTGAGACTTTCCGCAGCAACGACATCGTGGATCATTTTGACAGCTCCAGGATTTATGCCCCCATCTGCAGCATTTCAGGCATATTATGGGCTCTTCCACATACTTTGCTACATGCCTGTAGCCAGCCCCGGTGATGAACACTTTCTCAGGAACTTCACCTCTCACTAGAGCCACCACTTGACTCCTAGCTTCACCTTTAATAAGGTGACGCTTGGCCCACACAAATCGTTGGTCGTCGAGGATGAATTCGGGGTCCAGAATCTGAGGGTATTTATAGATAATTACCTTCGTCAGCTTCTCGTTCCCCTCCGGTATTTCCATAACAATTCCATCATATCTTTGCTGGGTAAGATACTCCACTGCCTCCATAGAACCTACCGTTAAGTAAGGTCTGTTTACACCTTCCTTCAGCAGGGGCTCGAACTTGCGGTGTTCTCTTCCAAGTGTGACTGTCCACAGCAGTTTCTGATGATAGGCCAGCGTGCATGAGGCAGGGAAGAGAAGCCTCCATCTCCGCTGACCCTCACCTTCCTGACATCGTTCCGTCCGTTTGTCGACATCAGTCTCGGTGTCGTTCTTCATTCTCTTGTCGTTTCCGTTAAGTGTACCATTACTGTCCACACTACGCCTTGCATCCTGTCTTATCCGTTTCTTCTGTTGCCTTGTTAGAACGTCTTGATACTCACCCTCCTCGACTGACTGGCTGCTTTCTGAGTCCATGTTAATATTGCCGTGGGAAGTAGCCAGTTCTTCTGGTGACTGAGTCTCCATCGGTGGTGGGGAGGCCTGTGGTTGTGCTGGCCTCCACCCCTCACACACACACACACACACACACACAAAATATATGAATCAGCAAAATTGTAAATTAAATATGCAATCTGGTATGCACATGACTTGAAACTGAAGTTATGTAAATTAATTGGATCAGGTAAAGCATAGTAAATTTTATCACAAAACTGAGAGATGTAAATTTCATGAAAATAATTACACAAGTATACAACACTCAACATGTAGTAAAATATGATACTTAATAATGGATAAAATGTAGAAAAATATACACAAAAGAATTAACATGTAATGCAGAACATGTAGCAATAAGGCATCAAGAATTTCAAACAAATTAACTTTCTGTAAATGTGTAAATAATAATAATAATAAAAAAAAAGCACCGAGGAAAGAATTCAAGATTATTCTGCAATGTTATAGCAACTGCTGTAATTAGCTTATAATAAAGTTATAGAGTACAGTACTATAAACACAGGTACTGTAACATTTAATATAAAATGCTAAAGGAAACTTCAGATTAAGGTCTGGGGAAAACATATAAAATTTGTCTATAATGCACTTCAACTGCTGAAAAAACAATATTATTTATACTTAACACACTGCACCAGAATGTACTTGGAAACACTTAACATAACATTACTAATGAACAATGGAACTTGTAGCACCAAACACCACAAAAAAGGAACTGAGTGAGGAGTGGGCAGCTAATTCCTCTTATCAAGTCACTGGAGGAAAGAATACATGCTAACAGGTATGGTGGATGTGGGCTCTGATCCAGTGTTGGGCCAGAGCTGCAGGGGTTACCGGAGCCCCTGGATGGATGATATGATACAGTGTTTTAACATTCAGAATGACCATGAATTGTCAGGAATGAATTATGCCATGTAATACATCATGTGTGTGTGTTTTATAATCATAACTTATTGTCTTCTCCCTACTCAGCCGCTTTCCTACCGCTTGAATTTCCCTTTGGTTCAACTGAAAGCTTCATTCTCCCAGACAAAACAGTAAAAAAATATTCAAACCATATTTGTAGCCTTGGAACACGGCCACCTTGGGAATACACAACACAGGCCAGGCTGTTCCTTAATTAATATAAGTAGTTTATAAAAGGCTGTGGCAGTGATTGGAAGCCTCACACCTCATACCAGTGGATTAGAATTCTCCTCATTACCATACTATATTGTGAGATGTTGAGTATGTTGTATATGTGCTCCTTATGGGGCTTGGCTATGTGGAACTATGTTACAACACAGTGATTGACACTGATTTGCATAGTGACTGACACTATGACTGACATATTAATTACCACTGTGCTAGGTACGGTGTCAGTCACTATGACAGTTAGTGTGGTTGTCACTATACCATACAATGTGTTAAACTGAATGGTTGACATTGTACCTGGCACTGTGACACTGTACCTGGCAGTGGTACTGAATAAGTGATACGGTGATTGTCACAATAATAATGTAACTTGCACCGTGACACAGAAACTCTCACAGTGACATGGTAACTTGCCCAGTGAAACAGTAACATAATGAACCCAGTAACTTGCCCAGTGGAACAGTAACATAGTAAACACAGTAACTTGCACAGTAACATAGTAACACAATAAAATATAGTGACAGTAACTTGCACAGTAACATAGTAACACAATAAAATATAGTGACAGTAACTAGCACAGTAATATAATAACTTAGTGACACAGTAACATAGTGACACAACAACATATAGTGACCCTGTAACTTGCACAGTAATACAGTAACTTAGTGACACAGAAATTCAGTAACTTAGTGACACAGTAACATCCACAGTGACAAAGTAACCTGCACAGTGGCACAATAACATAATGTCACAATAACTCAGTAACCTGCACAGTGACACAGTCACTTGCACAATGACACAGTAACATAGTGACAGTAACACAGTGACACAGTAACCCAGTAACATAGTGACACAGTAACATAGTGACACAGTAACATAGTGACACAGTAACAGAGTAACATAGTGACACTGTAACATAGTGACACAGTAACATAGTGACACAGTAACATAGTGACACAGACACATAGTGACACAGTAACATAGTTACACAGTAACAGAGTAAAATAGTGACACAGTAACAGAGTAAAATAGTGACACAGTAACATAGTGACACAGTAACATAGTGACACAGTAACATTGTGACACAGTAACATAGTGACACGGTGATTGGTTGTAGACGTAACACCTAATCTATCTCCTGAGGCACATATAAATAGGATAACGACAGCAGCGTACTCTACACTGGCAAAAGTTAGAACATCATTCAGAAACCTAAGTAAGGAGGCATTTAGGGCGCTTTACACTGCCTACGTAAGGTCAGTCTTAGAGTATGCCGCCTCATCATGGAGTCCCCATCTGAAGAAGCATATAATAAAACTGGAAAAGGTTCAGAGGTTTGCAACGAGACTCGTCCCAGAGCTACGAGGGATGGGGTATGAGGAGCGCCTGAGGGAACTGTGCCTTACGACACTAGAAAGAAGAAGGGAGAGGGGGGACATGATAGGAACGTATAAGATACTCAGAGGGATTGACAGGGTGGACATAGACGAAATGTTCACACGGAATAGTAACAGAACGAGGGGACATGGATGGAAGCTTGAAACTCAGATGAGTCACAGAGATGTTAGGAAGTTTTCTTTTAGCGTGAGAGTAGTGGGAAAATGGAATGCACTTCAGGAACAGGTTGTGGAAGCAAATACTATTCATAATTTTAAAACCAGGTATGATAGGGAAATGGGACAGCAGTCATTGCTGTAAACAACCGATGCTGGAAAGGCGGGATCCAAGAGTCAATGCTCGATCCTGCAGACACAACTAGGTGAGTACACAGTAACATAGTGACATGGTAACATAGTGACACAGTAACATAGTGACACAGTAACATAGTGACACAGTAACATAGTGACACAGTAACATAGTGACACAGTAACTTAGTGACACAGTAACAGAGTAACACAGTGACACAGTAACATAGTGACACAGTAACATAGTGACACAGTAACATAGTGACACAGTAACAGAGTAACATAGTGACACAGTAACATAGTGACACAGTAACATAGTGACACAGTAACATTGTGACACAGTAACAGAGTAACACAGTGACACAGTAACATAGTGACACAGTAACATAGTGACACAGTAACAGAGTAACATAGTGACACAGTAACAGAGTAGCATGATGACACAGTAACATAGTGACACAGTAACATAGTGACACAGTAACATAGTGACACAGTAACAGAGTAACATAGTGACACAGTAACAGAGTAACATAGTGACACAGTAACATAGTGACATAGTAACATAGTGACACAGTAACATAGTGACACAGTAATAGAGTAACATAGTGCCAAAGTAACATAGTGACACAGTAACATAGTGACACAGTAACAGAGTAACATAGTGACACAGTAACATAGTGACACAGTAACATAGTGACACAGTAACATAGTGACACAGTAACATAGTGACACAGTAACAGAGTAACATAGTGACACAGTAACAAAATAACATAGTGGCACAGTAACAGAGTAACATAGTGACACAGTAACATAGTGACACAGTAACATAGTGACACAGTAACAGAGTAACATAGTGACAAAGTAACATAGTGACACAGTAACATAGTGACACAGTAACAGAGTAACACAGTGACACAGTAACACAGTAACAGAGTAACATAGTGACACAGTAACACAGTGACACAGTAACATAGTGACAAAGTAACATAGTGACACAGTAACAGAGTAACATAGTGACACAGTAACATAGTGACAAATTAACATAGTGCCACAGTAACATAGTGACACATTAACAGAGTAACACAGTAACATAGTGACACAGTAACATAGTGACAGATTAACATAGTGCCACAGTAACATAGTGACACAGTAACAGAGTAACACAGTAACATAGTGACACCACAGTAACAGAGTAACATAGTGACACAGTAACACAGTGACACAATAACATAGTGACACAGTAACATAGTGACAAAGTAACAGTGACACAGTAACATAGTAACACGGTAACAAAGTGACACCACAGTAACAGAGTAACATAGTGACACAGTAACACAGTGACACAGTAACATAGTGACACAGTAACATAGTGACACAGTAACAGAGTACCATAGTGACAAAGTAACATAGTGACACAGTAACATAGTAACACAGTAACATAGTGACACAGTAACAGAGTTACATAGTGACACAGTATCATAGTGACACAGTAACAGAGTAACATAGTGACACAGTAACATAGTGACACAGTAACAAAGTAACATAGTGACACAGTAACATAGTGACACAGTAACATAGTAACACAGTAACATAGTGACAGTAACATAGTGACCCAGTAACAGAGTAACATAGTGACAGAGTAACATAGTGACACAGTAACATAGTGACACAGTAACAGAGTAACATAGTGACACAGTAACAGAATAACATAGTGACACAGTAACAGAGTAACATAGTGACACAGTAACATAGTGACACAGTAACATAGTGACACAGTAACATAGTGTCACAGTAACAAAGTGACACAGTAACATAATGACACAGTAATATAGTGACACACTAACATAGTGACACAGTAACAGAGTAACATAGTGACACAGTAACAAAATTACATAGTGACACAGTAACATAGTGACACAGTAACATAATGACACAGTATCATAGTAACCACAGTTAACATAGCGACACAGTAACATAGTTACATAGTGACTAAGTAACACAGTGACACAGTAACAGAGTAACATAGTGACACAGTAACACAGTAACATAGTAACATAGTGACACAGTGACACAGTAACATAGTGACACAGTAACATAGTGACACAGTAACACAGTGACACAGTAACACAGTGGCACAGCAACACAATAACCTGCACAGTGACACAATAACTTTCACAATGACACAGTAACATAGCGACAGAGTAACACAGTGGCACAGTAACCTGCACAGTGACACAACAACACAGTGACACATTAACCTGCACAGTGACACAACAACACAGTGACACATTAACCTGCACAGTGACACAACAACAAAGTGACCCATTAATCTGCACAGTGACATAGTAACACATTAATCTGCACAGTGACATAGTAACACATTAACCTGCATAGTGACACAGTAACACAATGACACATTAACCTGCACAGTGACACAGTAACATAATGACACATTAACCTGCATAGTGACATAGTAAAACATTAACCTGCACAGTGACACAGCAACATAGTGACACATTAATCTGCACAGTGACATAGTAAAACATTAACCTGCACAGTGACACAGTAACACAATGACACATTAATCTTCACAGTGACACAGTAACACAATGACACATTAACCTGCAGAGTGACACAGTAACACATTAATCTGCACTGTGACACAGTAACACAATGACACATTAACCTGCACAGTGACATAGTAACACATTAACCTGCACAGTGACACAGCAACACAGTGACACATTAATCTGCACAGTGACATAGTAACACATTAATCTGCACAGTGACACAGCCACATAGTGACACATTAATCTGCACAGTGACATAGTAACACATTAACCTGCATAGTGACACAGAAACACAATGACACATTAACCTGCACAGTGACACAGTAACATAATGACACATTAACCTGCATAGTGACATAGTAAAACATTAACCTGCACAGTGACACAGTAACACAATGACACATTAATCTTCACAGTGACACAGTAACACAATGACACATTAACCTGCAGAGTGACACAGTAACACATTAATCTGCACTGTGACACAGTAACACAATGACACATTAACCTGCACAGTGACAAAGTAACACATTAACCTGCACAGTGACACAGCAACACAATGACACATTAACCTGCACAGAGACACAGTGGCACATTATCCTGCACAACAACACAGTAACCTGCACAGTGACATAGTAACACGTTAACCTGCACAGTGACTTGCACAGTGACACAACAACCTGCACAGTGACATAGTAACACGTTAACCTGCACAGTGACTTGCACAGTGACACACCAACCTGCACAGTGACTTGCACAGTGACACACCAACCTGCACAGTGACTTGCACAGTGACACACCAACCAGCACACTGACTTGCACAGTGACATAGTAACATATAATGACACAGTAACAGCCACAGTGACTGCAACAGAAACTCAACAGTGGTTCATGGTCGAACATTTGCATTAAGAAATTTGTACAAAAACTGCATTCCATCTCCTAATGTTCATTCCAACATTTCCGATTTTCCGTCAAAGCGAAATCGCATTTTCTCGCCAAAAACTGCATCGACAAAACTGGGCTTTGCAAGCAATATAAAAGATCATCGTCAATGGCTGTTCTATTTGCACCGCTCTCATATATTCGAAGTAGATAGGAAATATATCACACGATAACAAGATTTGTTAAAAGCAATTTCCAAGCAGACAGATATTTCGGATTGCCTTGGCATAATATGTTATGTCCTGCAGGGCGGTGTTTTAACTCAGTAGACAATGCCTGCTGTGCATCATTAGTGAAGAACACGATAGAACCCTCCTAAGAACGTGTTAAGGGGGTTAGTTTCTTGTGTGAGATAAACCATATATGAATATCTTACCATTCATACATGGCATATATACATTGTTCTATGTATGTATGCCTTCACTATTATTAAGTCCAGCATTGTAAGGTAAGTATGTGTACCTTGCTCTAATATTATAGAGTCCAGCATTATAAGGTATATATATGGGTACCATGCTCTAATATTATACTCTAATATATTTAATGCTGGACTCTAATATAGAGTCCAGCATTAAAGACAAGCATGTATGTCTTGCACTTCATCCAGTATTATGAAGTTCAGCATCATGGGCCACACCAGCGGCCCCATGACGGTGTGGCCATCATGACGGAGTGGCCATCATAACGATGTGGCCCCATCATGACGGTAAGGCCCCATCATGATGGTGTGGCCCCTTTATGACGGTGTGGCCCCCATCATAACGGTGTGGCCCCATCATGACAGTGTGGCCATTATAATAATGTGGCCATCATGACGGTGTGGCCTCCATGACGGTGTGGCCATCATGACGGTGTGGCCATCATGACGGTGTGGCCATCATGACGGAGTGGCCATCATGACGGTTTGGTCATCATGTCGGTGTGGCCCCATCATGATGGTGTGGCCATCATGACGGTGTGGCCCCATCATGATGATGAGGCCATCATGACGGTGTGGCCATCATGACGGTGTGGCCATCATGACAGTATGGCACTATCAAGATGGTGTGGCCATAATGACAGTGTGGCCCCATCATGACGGTGTGGCCATCATGACAGTGTGACCCCATCATGACGGAGTGGCCATCATGACAGTGTGGCCCCATCATGACGGTGTGACCATCATGGTGGTGTGACCATCATGACGGTGTGGCCATCATGACGGTGTGGCCATCATGACGGTGTGGCCATCATGACGGAGTAGCCATCATGACGGTGTGGCCATCATGACGGTGTGGCCAACATGACGGTGTGGCCAACATGACGGTGTGGCCAACATGACGGTGTGGCCATCATGACGGTGTGGCCAACATGACGGTGTGACCAACATGACGGTGTGGCCCCATCATGACAGTGTGGCCATTATGATGGTGTGGCCAACTTGACGGTGTGGCCATCATGACGGTGTGGCCAACATGACGATGTGGCCCCATCATGACGGTGTGGCCATCATGACGGTGTGGCCATCATGACGGTGTGGCCATCATGACGATGTGGCCCCATCAAAACGGTGTGGCCATCATGACGATGTAGCCCCATCATAACAGTGTGACATTTATGATGGTGTGGCCAACATGACGGTGTGGCCAACATGACGGTGTGGCCATCATGACGGTGTGGCCAACTTGACAGTGTGGCCATCATGACGGAGTAGCCATCATGACGGTGTGGCCATCATGACGGTGTGGCCAACATGACGGTGTGGCTAACATGACGGTGTGGCCAACATGACGGTGTGGCCATCATGACGGTGTGGCCAACATGACGGTGTGACCAACATGACGGTGTGGCCCCATCATGACAGTGTGGCCATTATGATGGTGTGGCCAACTTGACGGTGTGGCCATCATGACGGTGTGGCCAACATGACGATGTGGCCCCCTCATGACGGTGTGGCCATCATGACGGTGTGGCCATCATGACGGTGTGGCCATCATGACGATGTGGCCCCATCAAAACGGTGTGGCCATCATGACGATGTAGCCCCATCATAACAGTGTGACATTTATGATGGTGTGGCCAACATGACGGTGTGGCCAACATGACGGTGTGGCCATCATGACGGTGTGGCCAACTTGACAGTGTGGCCAACATGACGGTGTGGCCCCATCATGACGGTGTGGCCCCATCATGACGGTGTGGCCATCATTACGTCGTGGCCATCATGACGGTGTGGCCATCATGGCGGTGTGGCCATCATGTTGGTGTGGCCCCATCATGTTGGTGTGGCCCCATCATGATGGTGTGGCCATCATGGCGGTGTGGCCATCATGACGGTTTGGTCATCATGTTGGTGTGGCCCCATCATGATGGTGTGGCCATCATGACTGTGTGGCCATCATGACGGTGTGGCCATCATGACGGTGTGGCCATCATGACGGTGTGGCCATCATGACGGTGTGGCCATCATGACGGTGGCCTGCTATTGCTGCACCAGTTCTCATGGGTACACTCTACAAGCTTCTCTCCTCCACAAAGTGTTGTGAGCCACACGCTGCTTGGTCTACCCTGATGTGATCTGGTTCACGGCTGTGCGGCTGCCTGCTCTACAGTAATTGTGGCAGGAGCTGGCAGGAGGCCGAGGGTGGTACTGACTTCCACACAAACAACACCTGGATTATACCAAAACTGGAGTATACCACACCTGGAGGCATGAAAGATAATGAAAGATTTATCTTTCCTGCTTCTACACAGACGCCGTCTTGTTTAATCGGCTCTAATACACAACGTACCCAACATGAACTTGAGTCCTGGCTTTGTTACTGTTGACTCTTCCCTGTCACAGTATATACTCAAATGCACTAAACTTTTTAACAAACGTGACCTAACATAGCTTTCACCTCCGTTTATCTTTCTTTCTCTTTCTCTGTCTTCTCCTTATTCCTTTCTTTTTCTTTCCATTGTTTTCTCTTGCGATCTCTTCTTATCCCTACTATTTCCTCTTCTTATTCCTTTTATTATCCTGGGTGGTATAAATAGGAGCTGCCTCGTATGGGCCAATTGACCTTCTGCAGTTATCTTTCTTTCTGTGTTCTTGTTTTCTCATTCTTACTATCCCCTTTATTACACCTTACCTTCCCTACCTTTGCCTTGCCTTCTCCTCCTCTAAGATTTTCTTCTCCTCACTTCTCTTCTGCCTATGTATTTGGTCAAGTGTTCTACAGGCCCTGGTGATCAACTAGGTCATGTGCTCTACAGGCCCTGGTGATCAACTAGGTCATGTGCTCTACAGGCCCTGGTGATCAACTTGGTCAAGTGTTCTACAGGCCCTGGTGATCAACTTGGTCAAGTGTTCTACAGGCCCTGGTGATCAACTTGGTCAAGTGTTCTACAGGCCCTGGTGATCAACTTGGTCAAGTGTTCTACAGGCCCTGGTGATCAACTTGGTCAAGTGTTCTACAGGCCCTGGTGATCAACTTGGTCAAGTGTTCTACAGGCCCTGGTGATCTACTTGGTCAAGTGTTCTACAGGCCCTGGTGTTCTACTTGACAACGTGTTCTACAGGCAAAAGTGAACTACAATTTCAAATATTCTATAACCCTTCCTAACATAAAATGTCAAGTGCTCCTCAAGCGATCTTATTGAATGTTATCAGGAGGTCATCATGTTCTGCTGATTTACTGGGTCAGATTTCCTTAAGGCTAAGTTCCCAGGAGCTCTTTCAGGTAATGTTAAACACTGTGAGGGGTCGGCCAGTTATGCCCCTTATGTGTAGTGGAAGCGTGTTGAACAGTCTCGGGCCTCTGATTTTGATAAAGTTCTCTCTGAGAGTACCTGTTGCACCTTTGCTTTTCAACGGGGGTATTCTGCACATCCTGCCATGACTTCTGGTCTCATGTGATGTTATTTCTGTGTGCAGGTTTGGGACCAGCCCCTCTAATATTTTCCACGTGTAAATTATTATGTATCTCTCCCGCCTGCGCTCAAGGAAGTACAGATTTAGGCTCTTTAGTCGGTCCCAATAGTTTAGATGTTTTACTGAGTGGATTCTAGCAGTAAAGGATCTCTGCACGCTCTCCAGATCAGCAATTTCTCCAGCTTTGAAAGGGGCTGTCATTGTGCAGCAGTAATCCACTCTAGAGAGCACAAGCGTTTTGAAAAGTATCATCATCGGTATAGCATCTCTAGTGTGAAAAGTTCTTGTTATCCAACCTGTCATTTTTCTTGCAGTTGTGACGGCTACTTTATTGTGTTCTTTAAAGGAAAGGTCTTCCGACATAAGTACACTCAGATCCTTTACATTGCCTTTTCGTTCTATGTTATGATTTGCCTGAGTTTTGTACGTGGTTTCCGTACAAAACCACGTACGGAAACGTGGTTTTGTTTCCGTACGTGGTTTTCGTACGGAAACAAAAGTGGGTGCTCTACAGTGCCGGGTGATATATGTGGGTCACTGCTCTACAGTGCCTGGTGATATATGTGGGTCAGTGCTCTACAGTGCCTGGTGATATATGTGGGTCACTGCTCTACAGTGCCTGGTGATATATGTGGGTCAGTGCTCTACAGTGCCTGGTGATATATGTGGGTCAGTGCTCTACAGTGCCTGGTGATATATGTGGGTCAGTGCTCTACAATGCCTGGTGATATATGTGGGTCAGTGCTCTACAGGGCCTGGTGATATATGTGGGTCAGTGCTCTACAATGCCTGGTGATATATGTGGGTCAGTGCTCTACATTGCCTGGTGATATATGTGGGACGATGCTCTACAGTGCCTGGTGATATATGTGGGTCGGTGCTCTACAGTGCCTGGTGATATATGTGGGTCAGTGCTCTAAAGTTCCTGGTGATATATGTGGGACGATGCTCTACAGTGCCTGGTGATATATGTGGGTCAGTGCTCTACAGTGCCTGGTGATATATGAGGGTCAGTGCTCTACAGTGCCTGGTGATATATGTAGGTCGGTGCTCTACAGTGCCTGGTGATATATGTGGGTCGGTGCTCTTCAGTGCCTGGTGATATATGTGGGTCGGTGCTCTACAGTGCCTGGTGACATATGTAGGTCGGTGCTCTACAGTGCCTGGTGACATATGTGGGACGGTGCTCTACAGTGCCTGGTGATATATGTGGGACGGTGCTCTACAGTGCCTGGTGATATATGTGGGTCACTGCTCTACAGTGCCTGGTGATATATGTGGGTCAGTGCTCTACAGTGCCTGGTGATATATGTAGGTCGGTGCTCTACAGTGCCTGGTGACATATGTGGGACGGTGCTCTACAGTGCCTGGTGATATATGTGGGACGGTGCTCTACAGTGCCTGGTGATATATGTGGGACGGTGCTCTACAGGGCCTGGTGATATATGTAGGACGGTGCTCTACAGTGCCTGGTGACATATGTGGGACGGTGCTCTACAGTGCCTGGTGATATATGTGGGACGGTGCTCTACAGTGCCTGGTGATATATGTGGGACGGTGCTCTACAGTGCCTGCTGATATATGTGGGACGGTGCTCTACAGTGCCTGGTGATATATGTGGGACGGTGCTCTACAGTGCCTGGTGACATATGTGGGACGGTGCTCTACAGTGCCTGGTGATATATGTGGGACGGTGCTCTACAGTGCCTGCTGATATATGTGGGACGGTGCTCTACAGTGCCTGGTGATATATGTGGGACGGTGCTCTACAGTGCCTGGTGATATATGTGGGACGGTGCTCTACAGTGCCTGGTGATATATGTGTTCTACAACCTTTGATGTCCTTTGTTGACAGGAGTTGTAGACTTTGTTGACAGAAGTTGTAGACTTTGTTGACATGAGTTGTAGACTTTGTTGACAGAAGTTGTAGACTTTGTTGACATGAGTTGTAGACTTTGTTGACAGGAGTTGTAGACTTTGTTGACAGGAGTTGTAGACTTTGTTGACAGGAGTTGTAGACTTTGTTGACATTGGTGCTGTAAATGAGCAGATCTGCTACCGGCACTTTAGGTTCCGGTGACCTAAGACTCCCGGTAATCTGGCGGATGTGTACTGAGAGGCCAGGTAGACCCGCGCATCTCCCACCATCACTGGTGTTCTTGCCAACCAGACAGCTTTAAGGAATAATCTTATTCGCTAGACGAGGCGCGAACGTCGATCTGAGCTGCAATACCCTCGGATGCTGCAGATTCCTTGTGATAATCCATGATAAAAGACATGCTGGAGATCCGCAATAATGATCCAGGATATCAGATATGTTCCAAGATTTGTTGCGATTCTCATTGATATCAGATACGCTGAAGGCTTGTGAAGATGTCATTGATTATCGAGGTTCTCCCTTTGCTTTCATTTTCGGTCAGCCTTCTCGGAAACATATATTGTGAGTATAATATATCATCCTGCTGTTTTATTTGTAACGTTCCAAGTGCCACCCACGATTGTCTGAAAAGTACCTTAACTGTAAGCTTCCTAGCCAGCTTATCCTTGCTTTCCAGGTGACTGCACAAATGCTCGACTCCTGCTCTTGATGGTGTAAAGAGCCCTCCACTGCTCCTTGCCTGAGTGGGAACGACTGGAATCTGAATACTCAAGATATTTACTGAAATGCAAAAATTCCTCTGGGTTTTGTTTTCTCTTTCTTCCTTGTCGTATTTAAGTTAGTTTCTTATTAAACTAAATTATAAAGTTAAGCTAATTGTATTTCTTCCTGGTTACGTAATATATTTTTTTATTTCAATTTAAGTTTTTCAAAATTCCAAATAGAGCATAAGTCTAGAGGCGCAGTTCTTCCTGAGGTTAGCTAATTATGAATTAGTTAGCTAGTTATCATATAGCCCAGCCTATCACACAGGCGAGACCGATGTAGAGCTACCAGACACCAGCTGCCACACAGGACCTTGGGTACACACGCTGGTGACACACCTCCTGGACACCCACTACCCCGGGTCGCGATTGTATCTTGCCCGGTACTGTGATCACACACGTAGAACATCCTATAGCTCAATTGTTGATCTTCACAACAGTTCTTTCACTAATGATACGTCATTGTTCCACTGGCGATGATTTGCTCGATGCCGAACCACTCCCACTGAGTAGCTTGAGTCGTTACCTATGACATTGAGTTACACTAGTCGTACACTGTTGGACTGTGCAATTATACTGGAGGCGACTACACTGGTTCTCTTCACACCACACACGTGGTTCTCTGATGTTTTCCACACTTCCCATCACACCACTACACTGGAGTTGGCTTCTCTCGCGTGTGTGACTTGGCGGTTATTTGCAGTTAAATCCTTCCTGGAATGTGATCCAATCACACCCGCAATCACCAGTGATTCCGTTCCGGCGCTTACACAGGCACAATTCACTTTAATTCCTGAGAACTTAGGAAAGAGTCTGCCTCTGGGAACTACATCAAGGGACCATCCTCCTCCTACAGAGTTCTCAGGCCGAATAAACTTCCTGTGTCTCCTGGCAAGCGTCTTAGGAGACTCCATGACGCCATCGGCTTGCCAGCCAATCAGAACACGAGGTCTCCCTAAATCGAGTCTGATTAGGACTGGCACTTGTGCCTGCTTCCCGCTAAAGCTAGTTTCCGTGTCGTCTCACCAGGGATGGCCACCGTCACTGAGGGGAGAGCTGGGGGTTATTGGCCGAGGGGGAACAACGGTGGAGTAGGCTGGGAGGCTTGCTCACCCTCCCACCACACTGAACTATGGGTTTAAAAAATCTCTAACCCTGTCCATGGAGGACAGAAGCAAATGTATATATGCTGGTTAGCATTGTAAACGTGTGGTCACGTTTGTGGTAGGAAACAAACACTCTGTAGCACAAAATACCCGACTACCATCCTAGTACTACACCTCTGGTATCGTTCGTCTTCACAATACATTGCAACTCAATGAGGTGACCAAGTCAACCCTGGCAACAATGTTGAACTCCTCCCTGCAGATCGGCGTTCAATCCTTGACCGTCCAAGTGGTTGGGCACCATTCCTTTCCCTCATCCCATCCCAAATTCTTATCCTGATCCTTCCAAGCGCTATATAGTCGTAATGACTTGGCGCTTTCCCTTGGTAATTCCCTCCTTCCCTCCATGAGGAATATGTAGACTACATACATGACACATGAAGGATGAGATCTAAGAAAGTTGCACCTTGCAAGCACATCTGCAAGCATCCTCTTTCAGCATGACAGGACATGAGCTTGAGAGATCCTTCTCTCACACCATTTTCAATCCCTGCATCGCATTCTATTATCCTTCATCCCTCTCATTCCACTAACCTTCCTTCCTCTCATTACCTTTCACCTTCCCCCACATTCTACCATTCTCTCTCCCTCCCATTCTCCCTCCATCCCTCGGTGATCTTTCTCAGTAGACAAAACATACACTTGTAACTCTGACTGAGCGTTAACTATGTTGATTCCTCGTCGATTGCATCTGAAATTATAAAGGCACTCAATGGAAAATGAAACCCACATTTCGTGATTCTTATGACGTCTTTCGTTGTCATATTAGGAGCCAATCCTAGTTAAAGAGAGGCAAGTCGCCCTTCCCCCCCCACAATTACACTCACTCCAGCCATACCATCACCTATCACCATGCAAAGTTGCGTGAGTCTAGCCCTATGCATCTGGCCTCCAACTTTGGACAAACAAACATTGTCTTGTGTAAATAGTTGGCTTCAATTTCTCAAACTGTTGTCTGTTGTATAAGTCCATCACCAACATAATATAATATACGTAACTCAGCAGTTGATGTATAACTTGGGCTGGAGGCTGAATTGGAATAACTGATTCCGCGAATCAATGAAATATTGAATACTTTAGTGAATAGTTGAGTTTGGAAGTCTCTGAGCCAATGAGTCTATGAATCGGGGAATTTGTGTGTTAGTAAAAATTCCATTGTTTGAAAAGCTTAACTACCTGGATGGAAAAATGAACCATTCTTTTACCTTAAAATATAAAAAGGTGCTAATTAGATTTATTGTATATATGACAAAAATGAAATGCAATTTCCTGAGAGGAACATTTTTGCAAGAGTTTTCATTTAGTATTATATACACTGCTGGTGATTCTACCATGGTCACCTTCACACCTTCACTAATGAGAACCTTCCTGGGTCACACGTGTGGAAATTTACCAGTGGGTTTATATTTTATTTATTTATTTATTTATTTATTTATTTATTTATTTATTTATTTATTTATTTATTTATTTATTTATTTATTTATTTATGTTGGATTTTCTATTAAATTATATCTTTTGCAAGTGGACTGTATAAGTTAATTTCCTCTCACTAATAAACTTTATATATTGATTTATATTGTAATTTTAACTAGACAGGAATAAACTTATTAGTTGCAGTAATTTATATTACTTATATATAGTTAATTAAACTAATTAGATATATACTCCGTGGAGTAAACTAATCAGTTAAATATTTCTACTAAAAAAGGTGATATCAGCTTAGCTGAACAAGAAGCGTAGATCATCAGGGAGGCGTATCATCCAGGTGAGCCAGAGAGTGAGGGGTGACATGTGGTGGTAAAGGTGTGGCACAGGAGGCGTATCATCCAGGTGAGCCAGAGAGTGAGGGGTGACATGTGGTGGTAAAGGTGTGTCACAGGAGGCGTATCATCCAGGTGAGCCAGAGAGTGAGGGGTGACATGTGGTGGTAAAGGTGTGTCACAGGAGGCGTATCATCCAGGTGAGCCAGAGAGTGAGGGGTGATATGTGGTGGTAAAGGTGTGGCACAGGAGGCGTATCATCCAGGTGAGCCAGAGAGTGAGGGGTGACATGTGGTGGTAAAGGTGTGGCACAGGTGGCGTATCATCCAGGTGAGCCAGAGAGTGAGGGGTGACATGTGGTGGTAAAGGTGTGGCACAGGAGGCGTATCATCCAGGTGAGCCAGAGAGTGAGGGGTGACATGTGGTGGTAAAGGTGTGGCACAGGAGGCGTATCATCCAGGTGAGCCAGAGAGTGAGGGGTGACATGTGGTGGTAAAGGTGTGGCACAGGTGGCGTATCATCCAGGTGAGCCAGAGAGTGAGGGGTGACATGTGGTGGTAAAGGTGTGTCACAGGAGGCGTATCATCCAGGTGAGCCAGAGAGTGAGGGGTGACATGTGGTGGTAAAGGTGTGGCACAGGTGGCGTATCATCCAGGTGAGCCAGAGAGTGAGGGGTGACATGTGGTGGTAAAGGTGTGTCACAGGAGGCGTATCATCCAGGTGAGCCAGAGAGTGAGGGGTGACATGTGGTGGTAAAGGTGTGGCACAGGTGGCGTATCATCCAGGTGAGCCAGAGAGTGAGGGGTGACATGTGGTGGTAAAGGTGTGGCACAGGAGGCGTATCATCCAGGTGAGCCAGAGATTGAGGGGTGACATGTGGTGGTAAAGGTGTGGCACAGGTGGCGTATCATCCAGGTGAGCCAGAGAGTGAGGGGTGACATGTGGTGGTAAAGGTGTGGCACAGGAGGCGTATCATCCAGGTGAGCCAGAGAGTGAGGGGTGACATGTGGTGGTAAAGGTGTGGCACAGGTGGCGTATCATCCAGGTGAGCCAGAGAGTGAGGGGTGACATGTGGTGGTAAAGGTGTGGCACAGGAGGCGTATCATCCAGGTGAGCCAGAGAGTGAGGGGTGACATGTGGTGGTAAAGGTGTGGCACAGGTGGCGTATCATCCAGGTGAGCCAGAGAGTGAGGGGTGACATGTGGTGGTAAAGGTGTGTCACAGGAGGCGTATCATCCAGGTGAGCCAGAGAGTGAGGGGTGACATGTGGTGGTAAAGGTGTGTCACAGGAGGCGTATCATCCAGGTGAGCCAGAGAGTGAGGGGTGACATGTGGTGGTAAAGGTGTGTCACAGGTGGCGTATCATCCAGGTGAGCCAGAGAGTGAGGGGTGACATGTGGTGGTAAAGGTGTGGCACAGGTGGCGTATCATCCAGGTGAGCCAGAGAGTGAGGGGTGACATGTGGTGGTAAAGGTGTGGCACAGGTGGCGTATCATCCAGGTGAGCCAGAGAGTGAGGGGTGACATGTGGTGGTAAAGGTGTGTCACAGGTGGCGTATCATCCAGGTGAGCCAGAGAGTGAGGGGTGACATGTGGTGGTAAAGGTGTGTCACAGGTGGTGAGCTGCTTGATGTATATTGTTACGTCGCCACTCCTCTACCACTGTTGCCATGTCGTCGTCACTCCTCTACCACTGTTGTTATGTCGTCGTCACTCCTCTACCACTGTTGTTATGTCGTCGTCACTCCTCTCCCACTGTTGTTATGTCGTCGCCACTCCTCTACCACTGTTGTTATGTCGTCGTCACTCCTCTACCACTGTTGTTATGTCGTCGTCACTCCTCTACCACTGTTGTTATGTCGTCGTCACTCCTCTACCACTGTTGTTATGTCGTCGTCACTCCTCTACCACTGTTGTTATGTCGTCGTCACTCCTCTACCACTGTTGTTATGTCGTCGTCACTCCTCTACCACTGTTGATATGTCGTCGTCACTCCTCTACCACTGTTGTTATGTCGTCGTCACTCCTCTACCACTGTTGATATGTCGTCGTCACTCCTCTACCACTGTTGTTATGTCGTCGCCACTCCTCTACCACTGTTGTTATGTCGTCGTCACTCCTCTACCACTGTTGATATGTCGTCGTCACTCCTCTACCACTGTTGTTATGTCGTCGCCACTCCTCTACCGCTGTTGTTATGTCGTCGTCACTCCTCTACCACTGTTGTTATGTCGTCGTCACTCCTCTACCACTGTTGTTATGTCGTCGTCACTCCTCTACCACTGTTGTTATGTCGTCGTCACTCCTCTACCACTGTTGTTATGTCGTCGCCACTCCTCTACCACTGTTGTTATGTCGTCGTCACTCCTCTACCACTGTTGCTATGTCGTCGCCACTCCTCTACCACTGTTGTTATGTCGTCGTCACTCCTCTACCACTGTTGTTATGTCGTCGTCACTCCTCTCCAACTGTTGTTATGTCGTCGTTACTCCTCTACCGCTGTTGTTATGTCGTCGTCACTCCTCTACCACTGTTGTTATGTCGTCGCCACTCCTCTACCACTGTTGTTATGTCGTCGTCACTCCTCTACCACTGTTGCTATGTCGTCGCCACTCCTCTACCACTGTTGTTATGTCGTCGTCACTCCTCTACCACTGTTGTTATGTCGTCGTCACTCCTCTCCCACTGTTGTTATGTCGTCGTCACTACTCTCCTACTGTTATGTCGTCGTCACTCCTCTCCCACTGTTGTTATGTCGTCGTCACTCTTCTCCCACTGTTGCTATGTCATCGTCACTCCTCTACCACTGTTGTTATGTCGTCGTCACTCCTCTACCACTGTTGTTATGTCGTCGTCACTCCTCTACCACTGTTGTTATGTCGTCGTCACTCCTCTACCACTGTTGATATGTCGTCGTCACTCCTCTACCACTGTTGTTATGTCGTCGTCACTCCTCTACCACTGTTGATATGTCGTCGTCACTCCTCTACCACTGTTGTTATGTCGTCGCCACTCGTCTACCACTGTTGTTATGTCGTCGTCACTCCTCTACCACTGTTGATATGTCGTCGTCACTCCTCTACCACTGTTGTTATGTCGTCGCCACTCCTCTACCGCTGTTGTTATGTCGTCGTCACTCCTTTACCACTGTTGTTATGTCGTCGTCACTCCTCTACCACTGTTGTTATGTCGTCGTCACTCCTCTACCACTGTTGTTATGTCGTCGTCACTCCTCTACCACTGTTGTTATGTCGTCGCCACTCCTCTACCACTGTTGTTATGTCGTCGTCACTCCTCTACCACTGATGCTATGTCGTCGCCACTCCTCTACCACTGTTGTTATGTCGTCGTCACTCCTCTACCACTGTTGTTATGTCGTCGTCACTCCTCTCCCACTGTTGTTATGTCGTCGTCACTCCTCTACCGCTGTTGTTATGTCGTCGTCACTCCTCTACCACTGTTGTTATGTCGTCGCCACTCCTCTACCACTGTTGTTATGTCGTCGTCACTCCTCTACCACTGTTGCTATGTCGTCGCCACTCCTCTACCACTGTTGTTATGTCGTCGTCACTCCTCTACCACTGTTGTTATGTCGTCGTCTCTCCTCTCCCACTGTTGTTATGTCGTCGTCACTACTCTCCTACTGTTATGTCGTCGTCACTCCTCTCCCACTGTTGTTATGTTGTCGTCACTCTTCTCTCACTGTTGTTATGTCGTCGTCACTCTTCTCCCACTGTTGCTATGTCATCGTCACTCCTCTACCACTGTTGTTATGTCGTCGTCACTACTCTCCTACTGTTATGTCGTCGTCACTCCTCTCCCACTGTTGTTATGTCGTCGTCACTCCTCTACCACTGTTGTTATGTCGTCGTCACTCCTCTACAACTGTTGCTATGTCGTCGTCACTCCTCTACCACTGTTGTTATGTCGTCGACACTCCTCTACCACTGTTGTTATGTCGTCGTCACTCCTCTCCCACTGTTGTTATGTCGTCGTCACTACTCTCCTACTGTTATGTCGTCGTCACTCCGCTCCCACTGTTGTTATGTCGTCGTCACTCTTCTCCCACTGTTGCTATGTCGTCGTCACTCCTCTACCACTGTTGTTATGTCGTCGTCACTCCTCTACCACTGTTGCTATGTCGTCGTCACTCCTCTACCACTGTTGCTATGTCGTCGTCACTCCTCTACCACTGTTGCTATGTCGTCGTCACTCCTCTCCCACTGTTGTTATGTCGTCGTCACTCTTCTCCCACTGTTGCTATGTCGTCGTCACTCCTCTACCACTGTTGTTATGTCGTCGTCACTCCTCTACCACTGTTGCTATGTCGTCGTCACTCCTCTACCACTGTTGTTATGTCGTCGTCACTCTTCTCCCACTGTTGCTATGTCGTCGTCACTCCTCTACCACTGTTGTTATGTCGTCGTCACTCTTCTCCCACTGTTGCTATGTCGTCGTCACTCCTCTCCCACTGTTGTTATGTCGTCGTCACTACTCTCCTACTGTTATGTCGTCGTCACTCCTCTCCCACTGTTGTTATGTCGTCGTCACTCTTCTCCCACTGTTGTTATGTCGTCGTCACTCCTCTACCACTGTTGTTATGTCGTCGTCACTCCTCTACCACTGTTATTATGTCGTCGGCACTCCTCTACCACTGTTGTTATGTCGTCGTCACTCTTCTCCCACTGTTGCTATGTCGTCGTCACTCCTCTACCACTGTTGTTATGTCGTCGTCACTCCTCTCCCACTGTTGTTATTTCGTCGTCACTACTCTCCTACTGTTATGTCGTCGTCACTCCTCTCCCACTGTTGTTATGTCGTCGTTACTACTCTCCCACTGTTATGTCGTCGCCACTCCTCTCCCACTGTTATGTCGTCGCCACTGCTCTCCCACTGTTATGTCGTCGCCACTCCTCTCCCACTGTTATGTCGTCGCCACTCCTCTACCACTGTTGTTATGTCGTCGCCACTCCTCTACCACTGTTATGTCGTCGCCACTCCTCTACCACTGTTGTTATGTCGTCGCCACTCCTCTCCCATTGTTGTTATGTCGTCGCCACTCCTCTACCACTGTTGTTATGTCGTCGCCACTCCTCTACCACTGTTGTTATGTCGTCATCACTCCTCTACCACTGTTGTTATGTCGTCGCCACTCCTCTACCACTGTTGATATGTCGTCGTCACTCCTCTCCCACTGTTGTTATGTCGTCGTCACTCTTTTCCCACTGTTGCTATGTCGTCGTCACTCCTCTACCACTGTTGTTATGTCGTCGTCACTCTTCTCCCACTGTTGCTATGTCGTCGTCACTCCTCTACCACTGTTGTTATGTCGTCGTCACTCCTCTCCCACTGTTGTTATGTCGTCGTCACTACTCTCCTACTGTTATGTCGTCGTCACTCCTCTCCCACTGTTGTTATGTCGTCACTACTCTCCTACTGTTATGTCGTCGTCACTCCTCTCCCACTGTTGTTATGTCGTCGTTACTACTCTCCCACTGTTATGTCGTCGCCACTCCTCTCCCACTGTTATGTCGTCGCCACTCCTCTCCCACTGTTATGTCGTCGCCACTCCTCTCCCACTGTTATGTCGTCGCCACTCCTCTACCACTGTTGTTATGTCGTCGCCACTCCTCTACCACTGTTATGTCGTCGCCACTCCTCTACCACTGTTGTTATGTCGTCGCCACTCCTCTCCCACTGTTGTTATGTCGTCGCCACTCCTCTATCACTGTTGTTATGTCGTCGCCACTCCTCTACCACTGTTGTTATGTCGTCATCACTCCTCTACCACTGTTGTTATGTCGTCGCCACTCCTCTACCACTGTTGTTATGTCGTCGTCACTCCTCTACCACTGTTGTTATGTCGTCGCCACTCCTCTACCAATGTTGATATGTCGTCGTCACTCCTCTACCACTGTTGATATGTCGTCGTCACTCCTCTACCACTGTTGATATGTCGTCGTCACTCCTCTACCACTGTTGTTATGTCGTCGTCACTCCTCTACCACTGTTGTTATGTCGTCGTCACTCCTCTACCACTGTTGTTATGTCGTCGTCATTCCTCTACCACTGTTGTTATGTCGTCGTCGCTCCTCTACCACTGTTGTTATGTCGTCGCCACTCCTCTCCCACTGTTATGTCGTCGCCACTCCTCTACCACTGTTGTTATGTCGTCGCCACTCCTCTACCACTGTTATGTCGTCGCCACTCCTCTACCACTGTTGTTATGTCGTCGCCACTCCTCTCCCACTGTTGTTATGTCGTCGCCACTCCTCTATCACTGTTGTTATGTCGTCGCCACTCCTCTACCACTGTTGTTATGTCGTCATCACTCCTCTACCACTGTTGTTATGTCGTCGCCACTCCTCTACCACTGTTGTTATGTCGTCGTCACTCCTCTACCACTGTTGTTATGTCGTCGTTACTACTCTCCCACTGTTATGTCGTCGCCACTCCTCTCCCACTGTTATGTCGTCGCCACTCCTCTCCCACTGTTATGTCGTCGCCACTCCTCTCCCACTGTTATGTCGTCGCCACTCCTCTACCACTGTTGTTATGTCGTCGCCACTCCTATACCACTGTTGTTATGTCGTCGCCACTCCTATACCACTGTTATGTCGTCGCCACTCCTCTACCACTGTTGTTATGTCGTCGCCACTCCTCTCCCACTGTTGTTATGTCGTCGCCACTCCTCTATCACTGTTGTTATGTCGTCGCCACTCCTCTACCACTGTTGTTATGTCGTCGCCACTCCTCTACCACTGTTGTTATGTCGTCGCCACTCCTCTACCACTGTTGTTATGTCGTCGTCACTCCTCTACCACTGATGCTATGTCGTCGCCACTCCTCTACCACTGTTGTTATGTCGTCGTCACTCCTCTACCACTGTTGTTATGTCGTCGTCACTCCTCTCCCACTGTTGTTATGTCGTCGTCACTCCTCTACCGCTGTTGTTATGTCGTCGTCACTCCTCTACCACTGTTGTTATGTCGTCGCCACTCCTCTACCACTGTTGTTATGTCGTCGTCACTCCTCTACCACTGTTGCTATGTCGTCGCCACTCCTCTACCACTGTTGTTATGTCGTCGTCACTCCTCTACCACTGTTGTTATGTCGTCGTCTCTCCTCTCCCACTGTTGTTATG
Organism: Procambarus clarkii; assembly: GCF_040958095.1. Classification (NCBI taxonomy): domain Eukaryota; kingdom Metazoa; phylum Arthropoda; class Malacostraca; order Decapoda; family Cambaridae; genus Procambarus; species Procambarus clarkii. The sequence continues at coordinate 10,193,900 of NC_091224.1, read as the reverse complement.
TCGTCGTCACTACTCTCCTACTGTTATGTCGTCGTCACTCCTCTCCCACTGTTGTTATGTTGTCGTCACTCTTCTCTCACTGTTGTTATGTCGTCGTCACTCTTCTCCCACTGTTGCTATGTCATCGTCACTCCTCTACCACTGTTGTTATGTCGTCGTCACTACTCTCCTACTGTTATGTCGTCGTCACTCCTCTCCCACTGTTGTTATGTCGTCGTCACTCCTCTACCACTGTTGTTATGTCGTCGTCACTCCTCTACAACTGTTGCTATGTCGTCGTCACTCCTCTACCAATGTTGTTATGTCGTCGTCACTCCTCTACCACTGTTGTTATGTCGTCGTCACTCCTCTCCCACTGTTGTTATGTCGTCGTCACTACTCTCCTACTGTTATGTCGTCGTCACTCCGCTCCCACTGTTGTTATGTCGTCGTCACTCTTCTCCCACTGTTGCTATGTCGTCGTCACTCCTCTACCACTGTTGTTATGTCGTCGTCACTCCTCTACCACTGTTGCTATGTCGTCGTCACTCCTCTACCACTGTTGCTATGTTGTCGTCACTCCTCTACCACTGTTGCTATGTCGTCGTCACTCCTCTCCCACTGTTGTTATGTCGTCGTCACTCTTCTCCCACTGTTGCTATGTCGTCGTCACTCCTCTACCACTGTTGTTATGTCGTCGTCACTCCTCTACCACTGTTGCTATGTCGTCGTCACTCCTCTACCACTGTTGTTATGTCGTCGTCACTCTTCTCCCACTGTTGCTATGTCGTCGTCACTCCTCTACCACTGTTGTTATGTCGTCGTCACTCTTCTCCCACTGTTGCTATGTCGTCGTCACTCCTCTCCCACTGTTGTTATGTCGTCGTCACTACTCTCCTACTGTTATGTCGTCGTCACTCCTCTCCCACTGTTGTTATGTCGTCGTCACTCTTCTCCCACTGTTGTTATGTCGTCGTCACTCCTCTACCACTGTTGTTATGTCGTCGTCACTCCTCTACCACTGTTATTATGTCGTCGGCACTCCTCTACCACTGTTGTTATGTCGTCGTCACTCTTCTCCCACTGTTGCTATGTCGTCGTCACTCCTCTACCACTGTTGTTATGTCGTCGTCACTCCTCTCCCACTGTTGTTATTTCGTCGTCACTACTCTCCTACTGTTATGTCGTCGTCACTCCTCTCCCACTGTTGTTATGTCGTCGTTACTACTCTCCCACTGTTATGTCGTCGCCACTCCTCTCCCACTGTTATGTCGTCGCCACTGCTCTCCCACTGTTATGTCGTCGCCACTCCTCTCCCACTGTTATGTCGTCGCCACTCCTCTACCACTGTTGTTATGTCATCGCCACTCCTCTACCACTGTTATGTCGTCGCCACTCCTCTACCACTGTTGTTATGTCGTCGCCACTCCTCTCCCATTGTTGTTATGTCGTCGCCACTCCTCTACCACTGTTGTTATGTCGTCGCCACTCCTCTACCACTGTTGTTATGTCGTCATCACTCCTCTACCACTGTTGTTATGTCGTCGCCACTCCTCTACCACTGTTGATATGTCGTCGTCACTCCTCTCCCACTGTTGTTATGTCGTCGTCACTCTTTTCCCACTGTTGCTATGTCGTCGTCACTCCTCTACCACTGTTGTTATGTCGTCGTCACTCTTCTCCCACTGTTGCTATGTCGTCGTCACTCCTCTACCACTGTTGTTATGTCGTCGTCACTCCTCTCCCACTGTTGTTATGTCGTCGTCACTACTCTCCTACTGTTATGTCGTCGTCACTCCTCTCCCACTGTTGTTATGTCGTCACTACTCTCCTACTGTTATGTCGTCGTCACTCCTCTCCCACTGTTGTTATGTCGTCGTTACTACTCTCCCACTGTTATGCCGTCGCCACTCCTCTCCCACTGTTATGTCGTCGCCACTCCTCTCCCACTGTTATGTCGTCGCCACTCCTCTCCCACTGTTATGTCGTCGCCACTCCTCTACCACTGTTGTTATGTCGTCGCCACTCCTCTACCACTGTTATGTCGTCGCCACTCCTCTACCACTGTTGTTATGTCGTCGCCACTCCTCTCCCACTGTTGTTATGTCGTCGCCACTCCTCTATCACTGTTGTTATGTCGTCGCCACTCCTCTACCACTGTTGTTATGTCGTCATCACTCCTCTACCACTGTTGTTATGTCGTCGCCACTCCTCTACCACTGTTGTTATGTCGTCGTCACTCCTCTACCACTGTTGTTATGTCGTCGCCACTCCTCTACCAATGTTGATATGTCGTCGTCACTCCTCTACCACTGTTGATATGTCGTCGTCACTCCTCTACCACTGTTGATATGTCGTCGTCACTCCTCTACCACTGTTGTTATGTCGTCGTCACTCCTCTACCACTGTTGTTATGTCGTCGTCACTCCTCTACCACTGTTGTTATGTCGTCGTCATTCCTCTACCACTGTTGTTATGTCGTCGTCGCTCCTCTACCACTGTTGTTATGTCGTCGCCACTCCTCTCCCACTGTTATGTCGTCGCCACTCCTCTACCACTGTTGTTATGTCGTCGCCACTCCTCTACCACTGTTATGTCGTCGCCACTCCTCTACCACTGTTGTTATGTCGTCGCCACTCCTCTCCCACTGTTGTTATGTCGTCGCCACTCCTCTATCACTGTTGTTATGTCGTCGCCACTCCTCTACCACTGTTGTTATGTCGTCATCACTCCTCTACCACTGTTGTTATGTCGTCGCCACTCCTCTACCACTGTTGTTATGTCGTCGTCACTCCTCTACCACTGTTGTTATGTCGTCGTTACTACTCTCCCACTGTTATGTCGTCGCCACTCCTCTCCCACTGTTATGTCGTCGCCACTCCTCTCCCACTGTTATGTCGTCGCCACTCCTCTCCCACTGTTATGTCGTCGCCACTCCTCTACCACTGTTGTTATGTCGTCGCCACTCCTATACCACTGTTGTTATGTCGTCGCCACTCCTATACCACTGTTATGTCGTCGCCACTCCTCTACCACTGTTGTTATGTCGTCGCCACTCCTCTCCCACTGTTGTTATGTCGTCGCCACTCCTCTATCACTGTTGTTATGTCGTCGCCACTCCTCTACCACTGTTGTTATGTCGTCGCCACTCCTCTACCACTGTTGTTATGTCGTCGCCACTCCTCTACCACTGTTGTTATGTCGTCGTCACTCCTCTACCACTGTTGTTATGTCGTCGCCACTCCTCTACCAATGTTGATATGTCGTCGTCACTCCTCTACCACTGTTGATATGTCGTCGTCACTCCTCTACCACTGTTGCTATGTCGTCGTCACTCCTCTACCACTGTTGCTATGTCGTCGTCACTCCTCTCCCACTGTTGTTATGTCGTCGTCACTCTTCTCCCACTGTTGCTATGTCGTCGTCACTCCTCTACCACTGTTGTTATGTCGTCGTCACTCCTCTACCACTGTTGCTATGTCGTCGTCACTCCTCTACCACTGTTGTTATGTCGTCGTCACTCTTCTCCCACTGTTGCTATGTCGTCGTCACTCCTCTACCACTGTTGTTATGTCGTCGTCACTCTTCTCCCACTGTTGCTATGTCGTCGTCACTCCTCTCCCACTGTTGTTATGTCGTCGTCACTACTCTCCTACTGTTATGTCGTCGTCACTCCTCTCCCACTGTTGTTATGTCGTCGTCACTCTTCTCCCACTGTTGCTATGTCGTCGTCACTCCTCTACCACTGTTGTTATGTCGTCGTCACTCCTCTACCACTGTTATTATGTCGTCGTCACTCCTCTACCACTGTTGTTATGTCGTCGTCACTCTTCTCCCACTGTTGCTATGTCGTCGTCACTCCTCTACCACTGTTGTTATGTCGTCGTCACTCCTCTCCCACTGTTGTTATTTCGTCGTCACTACTCTCCTACTGTTATGTCGTCGTCACTCCTCTCCCACTGTTGTTATGTCGTCGTTACTACTCTCCCACTGTTATGTCGTCGCCACTCCTCTCCCACTGTTATGTCGTCGCCACTGCTCTCCCACTGTTATGTCGTCGCCACTCCTCTCCCACTGTTATGTCGTCGCCACTCCTCTACCACTGTTGTTATGTCGTCGCCACTCCTCTACCACTGTTATGTCGTCGCCACTCCTCTACCACTGTTGTTATGTCGTCGCCACTCCTCTCCCACTGTTGTTATGTCGTCGCCACTCCTCTACCACTGTTGTTATGTCGTCGCCACTCCTCTACCACTGTTGTTATGTCGTCATCACTCCTCTACCACTGTTGTTATGTCGTCGCCACTCCTCTACCACTGTTGATATGTCGTCGTCACTCCTCTCCCACTGTTGTTATGTCGTCGTCACTCTTTTCCCACTGTTGCTATGTCGTCGTCACTCCTCTACCACTGTTGTTATGTCGTCGTCACTCTTCTCCCACTGTTGCTATGTCGTCGTCACTCCTCTACCACTGTTGTTATGTCGTCGTCACTCCTCTCCCACTGTTGTTATGTCGTCGTCACTACTCTCCTACTGTTATGTCGTCGTCACTCCTCTCCCACTGTTGTTATGTCGTCGTCACTACTCTCCTACTGTTATGTCGTTGTCACTCCTCTCCCACTGTTATGTCGTCGCCACTCCTCTCCCACTGTTGCTATGTCGTCGTCACTCCTCTACCACTGTTGTTATGTCGTCGTCACTCCTCTCCCACTGTTGTTATGTCGTCGTCACTACTCTCCTACTGTTATGTCGTCGTCACTCCTCTCCCACTGTTGTTATGTCGTCGTCACTACTCTCCTACTGTTATGTCGTCGTTACTACTCTCCCACTGTTATGTCGTCGCCACTCCTCTCCCACTGTTATGTCGTCGCCACTCCTCTCCCACTGTTATGTCGTCGCCACTCCTCTCCCACTGTTATGTCGTCGCCACTCCTCTACCACTGTTGTTATGTCGTCGCCACTCCTCTACCACTGTTATGTCGTCGCCACTCCTCTACCACTGTTGTTATGTCGTCGCCACTCCTCTCCCACTGTTGTTATGTCGTCGCCACTCCTCTATCACTGTTGTTATGTCGTCGCCACTCCTCTACCACTGTTGTTATGTCGTCATCACTCCTCTACCACTGTTTTGTATGTCGTCGCCACTCCTCTACCACTGTTGTTATGTCGTCGTCACTCCTCTACCACTGTTGTTATGTCGTCGCAACTCCTCTACCAATGTTGATATGTCGTCGTCACTCCTCTACCACTGTTGATATGTCGTCGTCACTCCTCTACCACTGTTGATATGTCGTCGTCACTCCTCTACCACTGTTGTTATGTCGTCGTCACTCCTCTACCACTGTTGTTATGTCGTCGTCACTCCTCTACCACTGTTGTTATGTCGTCGTCATTCCTCTACCACTGTTGTTATGTCGTCGTCGCTCCTCTACCACTGTTGTTATGTCGTCGCCACTCCTCTGCCAATGTTGATATGTCGTCGTCACTCCTCTACTACTGTTGTTATGTCGTCGTCACTCCTCTACCACTGTTGTTATGTCGTCGCCTCTCCTCTCCCACTGTTGTTATGTCGTCGCCACTCCTCTACCTCTATTGTTATGTCGTCCACTGTTGTTATGTCGTCGCCACTCCTCTACCTCTATTGTTATGTCGTCGTCACTCCTCTACCGCTGTTGTTATGTCGTCGCCACTCCTCTACCACTGTTGTTATGTCGTCGTCACTCCTCTACCACTGTTGTTATGTCGTCGTCACTCCTCTACCACTGTTGTTATGTCGTCGCCACTCCTCTACCACTGTCGTTATGTCGTCGCCACTCCTCTCCCCCTGTTGTTATGTCGTCGCCACTCCTCTACCACTGTTGTTATGTCGTCGCCACTCCTCTACCTCTGTTGTTATGTCGTCGTCACTCCTCTACCGCTGTTGTTATGTCGTCGCCACTCCTCTCCCACTGTTGTTATATCGTCGCCACTCCTCTACCACTGTTGTTATGTCGTCGTCACTTCTCTACCGCTGTTGTTATGTCGTCGCCACTCCTCTACCACTGTTGTTATGTCGTCGTCACTCCTCTACCACTGTTATTATGTCGTCGTCACTCCTCTACCGCTGTTGTTATGTCGTCGTCACTCCTCTACCACTGTTGTTATGTCGTCGTCACTCCTCTACCACTGTTATTATGTCGTCGTCACTCCTCTACCGCTGTTGTTATGTCGTCGCCACTCCTCTACCACTGTTGTTATGTCGTCGTCACTCCTCTACCACTGTTATTATGTCGTCGTCACTCCTCTACCGCTGTTGTTATGTCGTCGTCACTCCTCTACCACTGTTGTTATGTCGTCGCCACTCCTCTACCACTGTTGTTATGTCGTCGCCACTCCTCTACCACTGTTGTTATGTCGTCGCCACTCCTCTACCACTGTTGTTATGTCGTCGTCACTCCTCTACCGCTGTTGTTATGTCGTCGCCACTCCTCTACCACTGTTGTTATGTCGTCGCCACTCCTCTACCACTGTTGTTATGTCGTCGTCACTCCTCTACCGCTGTTGTTATGTCGTCGCCACTCCTCTACCACTGTTGTTATGTCGTCGCCACTCCTCTCCCACTGTTTTTATGTCGTCGCCACTCCTCTACCACTGTTGTTATGTCGTCGTCACTCCTCTACCACTGTTGTTATGTCGTCGTCGCTCCTCTACCACTGTTGTTATGTCGTCGCCACTCCTCTACCACTGATGTTATGTCGTCATCGCTCCTCTACCACTGTTGTTATGTCGTCGCCACTCCTCTACCACTGTTGTTATGTCGTCGTCGCTCCTCTACCACTGTTGTTATGTCGTCGCCACTCCTCTACCACTGTTGTTATGTCGTCGCCACTCCTCTACCACTGTTGTTATGTCGTCGCCACTCCTCTACTACTGTTGTTATGTCGTCGTCACTCCTCTACCACTGTTGTTATGTCGTCGTCGCTCCTCTACCACTGTTGTTATGTCGTCGTCGCTCCTCTACCACTGTTGTTATGTCGTCGCCACCTGCTTTATCACTGTTGTTATGTATAATAACGGATAATAAATGATCTATGCTAAAAGCTCATAAACATTAAATTTCGTATCATCGGAAAGATACTTATCCTGGGAGATGGTGTGGAGTAATGTGGCTGTAGAACACTCGGAAACCAACACAAAACTTAAGTATTTGTGAGACAGCGGCCAGCACGTCTCTTCCCATTTTAAATTTAAATTTTGCCCTGAGGGGAGAGTTTATTGGGTAGCGCCAATCATCCTGTTAGTGAACATACCGCCATAGCAGCATGAACAACACTCCCCAATAGGAAGAAAACCCGCTGGTTGTTCATCCTGTCACTTGTACCCAGGCGCAGCTAGGACTTGCTTAACTGTCTCAAGTGAACAGCTCCTCAAACGAGAAGATTAACATCTGTCAACCCCTAAAATCTTACGTTATCTTGCTGGTGCAAAATGGGGGAGTCTTTTGAGAACAGTATCAATATTTAACAAATAGTATTTTCCTAACTCAAACAATGTGGGGTTTATTATTCTACACATTTCTAATGTCTCTCAGGTGTTTACATTCTTTCAGGTAGTGGTCAAGGCGGTTTCCGTCACTCTCATCACAGATTCTGCAACTCCGCTGCTCAGCTGTTGTTTCCAATCCAAATCGCCATGGATATTTGTATCCAAGACGGATTCTCGCTATTACTGATTCTCTCCGGCGTCCTCTTCCTCGTCGTCCATAATGATTAGTGTTGCCAGCTGCAACCATGTTGTACCAGCGTACAGATTCACTGGTTTGTGCTTCTATCCTCCTTTCTTCAGTTACCTTGTCACGGTGATGTTGCCTGACAATACCTCTAATTTGTAGCAGAGTCTTGGGTATGAAGTATTCAATATGGTCTCCTTAAGCGCCTTCAGCAGCCAGCACATCTGCTCGTTCATTCCCACATATTCCAACATGGGAGGGGATCCACAGAAACTTGACGACTCTTCCCTGGTTGATTAGTACCCTCACAGCTCTCTTAATTTCAGCGACAATCGTAAGATTCTCGGCCCGATTTTTACTTAGGTTTTGTAGCGCTGCTTTAGAGTCAGTGCAGATCACTGCGCCATTAGTGTTTCGTTCAATGAATCTTAACGCCATAACAATGGCAATTAGCTCCGCTGACGTTGAAGAGGCATAGATGCCTCTATGCAACTATGAAAGCAATGCGTGCTTTTTCTTCCTTTCTGCGTTGAAAAGCATTATTCCTAATTATAGTGAATGCTTCATCAACCATGCCATTGACAGGATTAGATGACCCATCAGTGTAAATATGATCTAGTTCATCTCCGGCTTCTTTATAAATGTCCCCGAGATACTTGTGCCTCATTTCTTACGGTATCATGTTGGATTTTTTTGTTGCCATTTCATTGATAACAATACTGCATGAGTCATCCTCCCATGGAGATAACCTCTCTATAGGCAGCAGCTCACGGGCTTGCTCAAGCAGGTGAAGTTCTTCGAGATAATAGACTGATCTGTGATGCCATTTTTTGCTTTTCCTGTTTCCACCTGTAAGTAATACAGAACTCAGTGTTTTCTTGGCAATATCATTGTAGTAGGTATTTCTAGCTATCCTAATTGCAGCTTAGCATTCAGTCCCTAATCCTGCTTTTAACACTGGGTAGGAACAACTCCTCTCGTAGATTAAACGAATTGACAGTTCTTGGAATTCCAAGAATGATTGTCATGGCTTCATTCTGTATGCTTTCGAGCCTTTTCATATCGCTTTGGGAGTAGGTGCACAAAACTGGTGTGACATAGTCTATGACGGAGCACACATAGGAAGTGTACATCATTTTAAGGACGGCAATAGAGGCTCCTTGTCCATTCCAGGTCATAGCTTTCAGTGCCCTGAGTCGACTTTTGCATGTTCCTATGAGTTGGTTGAGCTCCTCTTTCTTCCCCTTGTTAGAGACGACAATGACGTCAAGGTACCTGTAGTGCTCAACTCATTCAAGTGTTACATCATTAATTTGCAGTTCTTCATTTGCCTCCCGCTTGTGATGGGAGTATGCCTTCGTCTTGTTTGTGGAGAGAGTGAAACCGAGCTCAATACATTACCTTCCAAGGAGTTCAATGGACTGTTTAATTTTTCTCAGGGTGGGAGCTTGCATTAGGATATCATCTGCATATCCCATTTGTTGTGTTCCTTCCGGAAAATCAATATTTGCAATGGCGTTCATAAGTACATTGAATAGTGTAGGGCTTAAGACTCCGCCTTGGGGGAGTCCCGAGTTCCATATTCATTGTTCTGGAAACTGCTCCATTGAAGCAGACCTTGGCTGTCCTCCCTGTGAGGTAGTCTTCAACCCATTTCATGAGTCTCCCCTTGACACTCATTCATGCAAGCTCGTCCAGGATCGCAATCCCTTGTGCTTTGTCGAAGGCTCCTTTGATGTCAACAAATACAGAGTATTTAGCCATGTCATTAGCCAAGTAATAAACTATACAGTTTGCTGTGCTCCGTCCTTTCACAAATCCATTGACCCCCTCCCCTAACCTGCCTATTTTTTGCAACAGACGGTTTAGGGTGATCCTTTCAAGCATCTTGCAAGTGCATGACATGAGACTGATAGGTCTGTAATTGCCAGGGTCATTGGACTTCGGTATGGGAACAATTATTACGTGTTTCCATTGTGTGGGCAACACTCCACTTAGTAATGACTTGTTAAACAGGTGGAGTAGTGGATTTCCAGACACTTCACACAGTGCATTGCGTATGTCGTAGGTGACGCCATCTTCACCAGGTGCAGTACTTTTACCCCTTTTCATAGCTTCCCCTTACTTCCTGGGCTGTGATTGGTTCCCCATATTCGTCAGTGACAGTGCTCTTGTTTTCCTAATTCTTCTGTCATTATTTCGCAGTAGCTGTTCTCTGCTGATTTCTGCTGGGAGGGAGGAGGTGGATACTGCATTACTGCACTTTGTGAAATAGTTCTTCAGCCTTACCCTGGGTGTCTTTGTGAGCCACAGGCCGGGCTCTGCCCCCCTTAGCTATCTGAATTTTTGCTCACACTTGTCTTGCAAATGTTTTCCTTCCAATAGAGCTAGTGAACTCAAGCCATTGTCTTTCCCGCTCTTTATTCATCTCTTCCCTGGCTACTTGACACACAGTTTTATACAACTCTTGGTTACTTTCAGTGGGATATCTCGGATACTCTTTACTCATGTCTCTTACATTTGCGTTAAGCATCTTTATGTAATCGTTCTCATACGATTGTATTTTCTTCCTCTGAGGGTTACATCGCCCAGTCATACTCTGAGACAGCTCTCAATTTGGTGATTAAGGTCATCAAGAAATGTATCAATGTCTTCTGGGATTTGGAACCAGTCACTCATCCTGTTTATGAAGTGCGGCCTCATATCTAGTCCGAGTGATGAACTTTTTCATTTATTTGACTCTTTCTTTCTGTTGCTCATGTCGACGGTGATAATCAGTGCCCAGCGGGCACTACATAAACTGTGCACAATGTGTGTACTGGCATCCGTGTCCTGTGCATTCAACAGGAGAGCATAGTCTAATCTTCCTCCTCTGAGGTGAGTTGGCTGTTCATCACCCAGGACTCTAAGGTTTTCACTTTCCCTGGCATAGAGTGACAGTTTCCGTCCAGTGACATTGGGCTGATAACAGTTGGCACCAAAGTGTGGGTATCTGGCATTAAGGTCACCGACCAGCAGGGTAGGTTCCTCATTAACAAATTCAGGTAGTGTGTCAGGGTCAAGTTCACTCTGTGGCACATATAGGTTGATTATATGTAGGGCATTATCGTTTAAGTAAAGGGTTACCCCCAGTGATTCATACTCATCCCCCATGTGGAGGTCAACCCCTGCCCGCTGGGGCAGGGGTTCTCCCTGCTCCAGCGGGCAGGGAGAACTTGATATATCCGCTGAATCTTGGGTTGAAGTCATCACCTACCAGTGTCTCCTGTAGCACTATGACGTAAGTTTGGTGTTCACAAACGTACTGTATGATGTCATTAATTCTATTGAAAACTCCATTGCAGTTCCATTATTGTATAGTGAGATGTTCTTCGATGTGATTATTCATTTTGAGGTTGTCATCAGTTGTGCTATGTGTGTAATTATGATATTCATGTGTGATATCGTCTATTCCATGATGTTTGGTGTTACTGTGTGTACTGGTGTTAATGTGTTGTGACGGTAAAGCGTTGGTGTTCGGCTGTTTCAATAGCTGGGGGCAGGGCCTCGTCACATAACAAAAAAAAAGAAGATCGTGTGCCCTTTTATCTGTGGTAAGGTAATGGGAAGACACACAAAACACAAAGTATAAACAATGAAATTTTAATTACTCTAGAAAACAAGATATGAATAAAGACAATCTCTTGGCTTGCGTAAAATTCAAAACAAGTCAACAAACAAAACAACATGAATAATTAATGGCAGTAAAAATTTACTCTAAGACAATAAAGTGCAGGTAAGTGATAGTAATATAAATCAAATCAGGTGCTGAGAATACAGGCTTCAAGCTGCCACCTCACTTAGTACACGACAGCCAGAGCTTTGTCTACTATAGAGAGATGTCAACTCCAAGGAGCACAGGGATATTCTGAGGAGACGGCGTGCTGCGGGCCCAGACGTCGACTCAGGTAGTGGCGTGAGTGCAGGTGCGGCGACACACCAGCCAATCAGAAACAGACAGGCGGAGAATGAGTAGTTTGCTGGTTTGACGGCGGGCGGGAGCCGGTGTGTCTGGTGGTGCAAGGTACGCTTTGCTTCCTGGGCAAAACGTTTGGCGATACTGGTGGACGTATCTTCAATATAGTATCTTGTACTTGAATGACGTAAATGTGTAGGGAAGAGCAGGCTCAATCTCTCTTGAAAGAGATTATTGTCACAACTCTCCCCCGAAGCCTGCGGTTCTGGAAGAAGTTATGTCTTCATGTGGTAGAGTGATAGTTGAAGTTGCTTCTACTTCATAGACTCTGGAGAGGGCGTCGGCTATGATGTTGTCAGAACCCTTGATATAGCGGATCTACAGGTTGAAATCTTGCAGATATAAAGCCCATCGTAGAAGACGTTGGTTATTGAATTGGGCTTGATGTAAGAAGTGGAGAGGATTGTGGTCTGAGTAGATGGTGGTATACCTGGCACCTTGTAGGTATGGAGCAAAGTGCTGGAGATTCAGGACGATGAAGAGTAGCTCCTTCTCGATAGTGCTGTAGTTCCTCTGGTGGGATTTCAACTTGTAGCTGTAGTAGCTGACAGGTAGAACATCCTCACCTCGTTGCTGCATCAGGACACCCCCGATGCCGGTACCACTGAGCGTCGACATGAAGGATGAAAGGCTTGGTGATATCTGGCGAGGCGAGAATAGGATTAGAACAGAGGAGGAATTTGAGTTGTTCGAAAGCAACGGGTTGCTGAATGGTCCAATTATACCGTTGCTTGGGACTGGTTAAAGTGATTAATGGTGTTGCTACCGTACTAAAAATTTTCACAAACCTACGGTAGTAGGAGGCAAGACCAAGGAAGCGCAGGAGCTGCTTCCTGGTGGTAGGCTGTGGATAATGCTTGATGGCTTGAGTGTGTGTGTTTAACGGAGCTAGGCTGCCACTCCCTATTACATGACCCAGATAACGCACTTTACCTTTGGCAAAGGTGGACTTGCCCAGGTTGATGGTGAGGCCGGCTGTCAGGAGCTTGGCGAACAGTCGTTGCAGCTGGAGCAGATGTTCGCTCCAGGTGTTGGATGCCACAACGATATCATCCAAATAGGCGTAGGTGTTATCCAAGCCCTGTTTGACGTGGTTGACAGCTCTCTGAAAGGTGGCCGGGGCATTACATAGTCCAAAAGGAAGGCGTTCATACCTGAAAAGTCCAAAGGGAGTGATAAAGGCAGATATTTCTTTGGCTCGCTCTGTTAAACACACTTGATAATACCCCTTGAGCAAGTCCACTTGGGACAAGTAATGGGCATTACCAATGGCGTCAAGGATGTCATCTATCCTTGGCAAGGGGTATGCATCCTTGACAGTCACATTATTTAATTTACGGTAGTCCGTGCAAAGTCAAACCTTACCTTGGGGTTTTGGCCCCAAGATACAGGGTGAGGCCCAGGGGGACTCACAAGGTGTAGCCAGTCCATGATCCAAGAGGTACTGTACCTCAGCACGCATGACTTCCTTCTTGCTAGGGCTGATTCGGTAGAAGGGTTGACGAATCGGCCGGGTGTCAGGGAGCAGTTGGATGTCGTGCTGAGTTACATTACACTCTTGTGGATCATCTCGGAACAACTCCTGATGTTCTTTGAAGATTTTGATGAGAGGTGCACTATGATTGTCCTGAAAATAATTATGAAGATCAGTTAGGATTTCCGAATTGGAAAGCGCTGACTCAGTGTCAGTGCTTTCGGGAGGAGAAGCAGGGAAGGTCTCACTGTGGATGTATGGCTCTTTAAAAGAAGAATATGTTATCATTACAGTGGGAGGAGTACCGTTATATAGCTTCAGGAGGTTGAGTTGGCACAACTGGGTCTTCCGCCGCCTATCTGGAGTCTCGAGAACGTAGTTGTGGTTGTTTCTGCACTCCTTGATGCGGTAGGGTCCTGAAAACCTGTTTTGCAAAGGACAACCTGGGATAGGGAAATAGGCAAGCACGAAGTCTCCCGGTTTAAATTTCCTTACTTTGCTGGTCTGGTCGTAATGAGTCTTCATCCTCTCTTGTGCTTTCAATAGATTATCTTTGGCAAAATTATGTACCCTCTCTAGAATGTGTTGTAGGTTTTGAAGAAACTGGGGCATTCTGATGCTCACTGAAGGTGGCATCACGTAGAGACTCTTTGAAAGCTTTGAGAGGAGTACAGCACTTACGTCCGTAGAGCATCTCATAAGGAGATACTCCTAGAGACTCATTGGGAAGACTTCTATAGATGCACATAATCAAATCAATTTGCTTATCCCAATCCTTAGAGGTTTCATTACAAAACTTCTTCAGGAGTGCTTTAATAGTCTGATGACTACGCTCAAGAGAACCCTGTGAAGCAGGATGATAGGGGCTGGACAATACCTGTTTGATGTTGAACTCTTCCAGTGTCCTCTTGAAGAGATCACTGGTGAAGTTGGTGCCACAGTCGCTCTGAACCTCCCTTGGAAATCCATACTGGGTGAAGATCTTCAATAAGTGTTTCACAACCGTAGCAGCCGTAATGTTCTTGACTGGAACTGCTATGGGGAATCTGGTGGTAGGACACAGGATGGTTAGGATATAGGCGTTACCTGAACTGGACCGTGGTAAAGGACCAACACAGTCTATAATAAGTCTGTGGAAAGGTTCCACAAGCACCTGTATGGGAGTCAGTGGTGCTCTGGGGATAGAGATGTTCGGTTTACCTGCCATCTGACATGTATGACACTGTTTGACGTACTGTTTGACGCTATTTACCATACCTGGCCAGTAGTAGTCTTGACGGGTTCCGTGGTAGGTCTTGTTAAATCCGTAGTGTGAGAATGCTCCGTGGGCCAGGTGTAGAATAGTGGGCCGCAGGCTGGCAGGAATCACTAGTTGTTCGACGTTGGCCCAATCGTCCTCCTCCTTCACTTTACTGGGTCTATATCTGCGGTAGAGCAACTCGTTCTCTAGAAAGAACCCAGGAATACTGTCAGGTTGAGTCTCAGCCTGGAAAAATAATGGTGTCAAGGTAAGATCTTCCCTCTGTAACTTACGGAACTCCAACTTGGTCAGATTCGGGGGTAGTTTCTGAGGGTCTTGAGGGACAGCGGTAGCAGTAGAGTCAGCTGGCTGTGGTCGTGCAGCTTGTGCACGGGTGGTCACCAAAACCGGAGGAGAAACTTCATCACTCTTTTGAACCTTTGCTGGAACATACTCAAAGATGGGATTATCCATTACAGAGGTACACACCTGGGGTTTGTCCATGACGATCAAGTTGGTCGGTTGCAGGTTTTCTGCCAAGTCGTTGCCCAGGAGAAGTTGCACTCCAGGCATGGGAAAAGGCTTTTCCCTGATGGCGACTTGGACTTCTCCGGTCACGAAGGGACAATCCAGGTGGACTCTGGCAAGAGGATAAGGAGTGGTAGCAGTGACGAAGACGGTTTCTCCTGTGTAGGCGATATTGGGCACAGCTGATTTCAAAATAATTGATTGAAGAGCCGCTGTGTCCCTCAAGATCTTCAGTTTAAAACGTCCCTCCGGATCTGAACCGTTGGTAGAGACAGTTCCAGGATACAGGTGTTTACTGAAGAGAGAAAGATCATTAACAGGAACACCAACATTCATCACAGGCTTACCGGACTTGGCAGGAGTCTGTTTGGGTTTTGTGGATTCAGTATTACCTTTGTATTTAGACTTACCACATTTATCTATGGTATGTCCATAGAGTCTACAATACTTACAGTACAATTGCGAGCCAGCTTGATCGGTTCTCACTTTCTCGTAACTGTACCAAGACTTCTTACTGGAAGATGGTTCTGGTGTCAGCCGGTGGATGAGGCTGTAAGTGTCAGCCGACTTAGCACACTTTAGGTAGTCGGTCTCTTCTTTATCTGCTAAATACAAACGGACAGGAGGCGGCACACGCCTCAAGAATTCTTCAACTAGCATGAGGTTGACGAGTTCTGCAAAGGTAGAGACATGTGCTGCTTCCAGCCATTTCATAAAATCTCCTTTTGGTATTAGCAAATTCTAGAAAGGTAGTGGTACTTGCCTTCAGGTGGTCACGGAATTTTCTTCGATAGCTTTCGGTGGAGAGAAGGTAGGCGTCCAACACTGCTTGTTTCAGAGTCTGGTAGTCGTTCTCAGACGCCAAAGTACTGAGTGTAACTGCAGCTCTACCTGTGAGATGTACTCTGAGAAGGGTTGCCCATTGGTCGGCAGGCCAACTAAGTTGATTAGGAAGGGTCTCAAAGGTGGTGAAAAATACATCAACTTCTGTCTCTATGAATGGTGGCATTAACTTACTTGCATGTGAGATATTGAAACTGACAGGAAGACTGGCGGTAGCTTGCTGGCGTTGAGCGAGGTGTGTAGTTTCCAACGCGAATTCTTGTTGACGACATTCCATAGCCAGAACTGCTTGTTGTTTGTCATGCTCGCGTTGCATCTCCAGGTGGCGTTGTTTTGTTTCAAGCTGTATTAGCTCACTTTCACGGAGTATTGCAAGCTCACGTTCCTTGAGGGCGATTTCACGTTCCTGTTCTTCCTTTCGTATGGCAGCTGCTTCCCTTTGCTGCTCTCGTTCGATCTTGGCAATTTCTAGTTTGAGTTTCATCGTTGCCAAATCAGGTTTATCTGCAATAAAGTAAGTTTCGTGAGTTTCAGAGTTAATCTTACCTTCCTCTAAGAGATGATTCAGTAACAGGTTATGTAGTTCATTTTTGTTGGCTTGGTAGGGAACTTCTAGTTGATACTCATGTGCAAGAGTTTGTAATTCAGTCCTCTTGGCACGACTTAAGGTCCCTATTTCACCTGCTGGATCTGCACGGAAAGCTTGGAGACGAAACATGGTGAAATTTGCAAATAAATGCACAACGAATATACTGTTGTGATATGGTGAATGTCAGAAACAGGACAACGTGGCAACTGGTACCTATCCTGTGGAATCGTTAACAATTAATGTTAATTTCAAGATGGTAAATGATTAATAAATCAAGGTCGCAGGAAATCTTGTACCCGGTACTCAATGTAAGAGGATAAGGGCAAGAAAATCCTACTAAATAAGCGAAACTGAGTTTCTAAAACAAATGAAACAGTTAATTGCCTCAAAAGTGAATTAGGTAGTCCAAGAATGTAGGCATACCTTGCCGAGTCTCTATAGGACATAAGCAAGTTTTTCCCACTGAAATTAATATGATACTTACAGAATTAGCGAACTTTTGTGCTCTGAAAAAGAAGGCTAATTCCCTACCAATGTAAATATCATCATCTCTGACCGACGTGTACGGGTGCGAGGTGTCAACTGGTGACGAGAACTGCTGCTGAGGTCCCAATTCAGCAACTAAAGTTCGTGCTAGAGGAACTATGGCCCTCTTTATCCTCCTACCGTCGGATTGCAGAAGATTAGGTGCACTTGACCCGGGGACAGACCACAGTACCAGGGTACCAATATGATGATCTGCCGAAAATATGAGAAATATCCTAGGGACAAAAGATGGTAAACACGAGTAATAACACGGAGGGAGAGGTGACCAATTAAGAGAATGGCTGAGGCCTACAGTCACCACGTAATCCAAAGTTGTTTCACCTTCACCATATGCTACTCTCGGAATGCACAAAACACAGCACCATATGAAAATAAAATTGAATATTGAAAATAGTGAAAAGCTACTTTACCAAAGCCAAGTACGCTTACCACAAATTTACGATCTGGTACCAGTACCTGAGTGAAGCTCCGTGGACAGGCCCCCATGAAATGTGACGGTAAAGCGTTGGTGTTCGGCTGTTTCAACAGCTGGGGGCAGGGCCTCGTCACATAACAAAAAAAAAGAAGATCGTGCGCCCTTTTGTCTGTGGTAAGGTAATGGGAAGACACACAAAACACAAAGTATAAACAATGAAATTTTAATTACTCTAGAAAACAAGATATGAATAAAGGCAATCTCTTGGCTTGCGTAAAATTCAAAACAAGTCAACAAACAAAACAACATGAATAATTAATGGTAGTAAAAATTTACTCTAAGACAATAAAGTGCAGGTAAGTGATAGTAATATAAATCAAATCAGGTGCTGAGAATACTGGCTTCAAGCTGCCACCTCCCTTAGTACACGACAGCCAGAGCTTTGTCTACTATAGAGAGATGTCAACTCCAAGGAGCACAGGGATATTCTGAGGAGACGGCGTGCTGCTGGCCCAGACGTCGACTCAGGTAGTGGCGTGAGTGCAGGTGTGGCAACACACCAGCCAATCAGGAACAGGCAGGCGGAGAATGAGTAGTTTGCTGGTTTGACGGCGGGCGGGAGCCGGTGTGTCTGGTGGTGCAAGGTACGCTTTGCTTCCTGGCAAAACGTTTGGCGATACTGGTGGACGTATCTTCAATATAGTGTCTTGTACTTGAATGACGTAAATGTGTAGGGAAGAGCAGGCTCAATCTCTCTTGAAAGAGATTATCGTTACAGTGTGCACTGGTGTGCTGGTGTCCTTGTTGTGTCGTGTCTCTTCCCTGTCTGATGTCAAAATGGTCAGTCCGCCCCCCCCCCTCCGTGGCAGGCAACTCTGTCCCAATTTTTTTTTTTACTTATTACCGGAAGGATGGGTTTCATTCAGTTTATTTGAATACTTAAAAGTTCCTTTAGAGAATCAATTTTTAATATAATCAATCCTTAGACTGAAACCTAAGGATTCAGTAATCAGCGTAATCAGATTTGGTTACGAGCAGAGTTTTAGGTGACGTGGCAAACATCGACCGTATACTGGTCGTATAAACCTGTACTATACCGAAATACTGTACTATACCGAAGTGCTGTGCTGTACCGAAGTGCTGTACTATACCGAAATACTGTTCTATACCGAAGTACTGTATTATACCGAAGTACTGTATTATACCGAAGTACTGTATTATACCGAAGTAGTACTATACTTAATGTTGATCTTCAAACAACATTTTCACATCATTATTTCCACTGACAAAATTACAAATGCATCAATAATAATTTGCATACAGTAATTCACAAGAGAAAGGATTTTAAATAATTTCTGATGTTCTTCTATGCACATTTCAGTAAGCACCTGTTAGCCTGGATCTGGCTCAGCACCTGCAAGGCAACAATTTTGCATAATGAAATAATTTTAGAACTTGTTTTATTCAGCTTTGTTCAAGTACGATATTTTCAGTAATATTTAGTTTTTACAGGTCACTTTAAATATGAAATCTCAATAATTGATTTAGCAAGTTCGGCAAATTTGTTTACGATTTCACAAAATGTCAATTCTGTTACCTTAGAATTAGGGTCCGGGTAATACAGACGGGTTCGTTCTCGACGCAAAATCGAGAATTCTAGTGTTAGGGTATCAACACCATTGCTGGAGGGTGGAGTGGCGATTTCGGTGCCATCTGTGGACCTGCACTCCAACTTTAAGGAATAAGGCGAGATGCAGACAATTCTATCTGTTGGGGGTGGTGTGGCGTCGGTGAAAGGCTCCTGTTTCATACCTCAGTTAGGAGGTGAGGTCGATGATGATGACCTCTGGTGGGTGGTATAATGATATCATCGCCATCTAGGTTATGCATGCAATTGCAATGTCAGTTCATTGGTGGAGGGGTGTTATCCTAAGGTCACCCAGTATACTGTTTGTCTAGCTAATGACGTTTATGTTCACAGAGGTGACGTGAGGAGGCGATTGCGTTAAGGGCCGTTCACCTTGAGCAGTCCAGAACTCATGACTTGTTCCTGTGAGAGGACAAAGTGGCCGCCGTCGGTAGTAGCAGTGTGTTAACTGATGGATTTATGTAGTGTTGTATGGACTGATGTACCTGGGATTTGGCCAAGAGGAGCTACGAGACGACAGTTGTGTTCGTCTGTTGAGAAGTGCTGCCAGTATGTTGCTAGAGACTTCTGCCAGGGTGATAGCTACCCCTATACGTGATTATTTGAGACCTCTGTCAGCGTGTTTCTGAAGCCAGAGCGTTCCTGGAGAGTGGATGTGGGGTATGAGGACATTGTGACGATATGGTGTGTGGACTGGCCCATGTTGAGGAAGGTGAACTCACCGGTGATCACCGTTGAGCGTGGACGACGTGTACCTGAAGGTAGTGGATTCACCGGGATTTGATGAACACTGCGGATCTATTGAGTGTCCTGGGTTTAAATGACACAGTGTAAATATGTGTAGTTATATTTCTATATATAATATATTGGTGACGGCATAATTGCATATTGTTTATCCCTCTTTTATTCCTTGTATTGTTACTTGCTACCGCCAATTCTTGAGAATTTATAACTGACTTGGGTTACGATCAGAAAAGAAAATAACTATAAGACACGTTAACAGAAAGAACCCGGTTATTGGCGCCAGCTGGCAGTATCATCCGGGTTCGAAAATTGGGCGGGACAGAAATGGTAGTTATATTGAGATGATTTCGGGGCTTTAGTGTCCCCACCGTCCGGTCCTCGACCAGGCCTCCACCCGCAGGAAGCAGCCCGTGACAGCTGACTAACACCCAGGTACATATTTTACTGCTAGGTAACAGGGGCATAGGGTGAAAGAAACTTTGCCCATTGTTTCTCGCCGGCGCCCGGGATCAAACCCGGGACCACAGGATCACAAGTCCAGCGTGCCGTCCGCTCGGCCGACCGGCTCCCCAAATGTGCCGGGTGTGGCACATTTCCTATCATCTAATGCCACTGTTCACCTAGCAGTAAGTAGGTACTCAGGAGTTAATCAGCTTGTTGTGGGGTTGCATCCTGGGCGAGGTCAGTAATTCGACCTTGAGGGCGGGGAGTGAAGGGGGGGGTGGATATAAGCCTAATGTGTATCAATACAAACTGGTTGCCTGTCCCCCAACACAATGAATTTTTATTATTTATTCCAGTGAAAAATGAACGCTTCATATTACCTAAATTAAACATATCAACAATCATAAAATGGAAAGATGCATTTGTTAACGACACTCAGGTCGTTAAGCAACTCCTGCTAATATATTTTTTTTGTTTACAGTTTTCAAATTTTGATTTATTGTAATTTGTTAAACTCGTAGTTGATTACTGACGTCATATGACAATTAGCGTTCACTTGATAAACATGTTGCTTATGTCAAGTGATTTTTGTTTCGCTTCTGAACTTACGAGAATTAACTTTATTAAGTGCTTAACTGGAGTTCCAATAATTAGAGGGATTTGTTACTTACGTGACTACTATTTTCGAATTAGGGAAAAGTCTTGTTAATACATAATAGTCATTAATTAGAAGAATTTTATGGCCTGATGCAAGATCACCACATTTATATTTATGTGAAATAGTTATGTTGACCTATTTTCTGACGCTGCCATAACATATTTGCGATTTTATTTATGTATTTTATTTATGATTTTATTTGCACACATGTAACTGGTTAGTCCCCTTGTTAGTTAATTTAAGACACATGTCTTGATTTAAGCTCACAAGTATTCAGAAGATTGTGTTTTCAAGATATAGGTGGAGGTTTCCTATGTATTTATGTACTATTTTGCAAATTCATTTTGTTTGTGGGGATTAATTCTGTGACTTTTTGATCTTCTGGTTATCTCGTGTAGTATGCTGTAGTGTTAAAAAAAAAGTGTTAGTGTAGTGTTAAATTTGAACTGTGATACATTAGTGATTTAGCAAGTTTATACTGTAATACATTGGTGTCCTAATTATATAGTAGTGTTGTACACTGGTGTTTAAATAAGTGTATAAAATGATACACATGTGTTTGAGTTGGTTTTTAGAGTGGTATGAAGGTATTTGAAGGTCATAAATGTCGCACAGGTATTTTAAAAAGGTCATAAATGGCATACAGGCATTTGAAGAAGTATGTAAATGGCACACATTTGGTCATGCATGTAATGATTTGTCTAATTCTGGGAACCAACACGTTAGTCAAAACGTAATCATAACATTGTTGCATTTTAATACAAACTCTCCCGGATTCAAGATCGACTCTTGGAAAGTCTGCAATATCTGAGCTCGGCTATTTTACTTGCTCCACTTCGGACCACAAAACAGTAAAGAGAGGCCTTGAATCACCACGTAGAGTTCCTCACCAAGCTTGGAGGATACTGCCGGTGGAGTTGTAATGATTCATGGTCTCGTCTCAAGTGATTCATGGTCTCGTCTTAAGTGACTCATGGTCTCGTCTCAAGTGATTCATGGTCTCGACTCAAGTGATTCATGGTCAAGTGATGCATTGCCTCGTCTCAAGTGATTCATGGCCTCGTCCCAAGTGATTCATGGCCTCGTCTCAAGTGATTCATGACCTCGTCTCAAGTGATTCATGGCCTCGTCTCAAGTGATTCATGGCAACGTCTCAAGGGATTCATAGCCTCGTCTCAAGTGATTCATGGCCTCGACTTAAGTGATTCTTGGCCTCTTCTCAAGTGATTCATGGCCTCGTCTCAGGTGATTCATGGCCTCGTTTTAAGTGATTCATGACTCGAATCAGGTGATTCATGGCCTCGTCTTAAATGATTCATGGCCCTGTCTCAAGTCCGTGCCATAGTCTACTGGGTGAAGTATTTCCTGTACGTGTGAGAGGGATGACTTCCTGTTCAACAGTTTTGGCTAATCATGGGAAGTCCAGTGGATTAAATCTGAGACGCCCTGATCACACGTGACACTTCTCACTTTGTGTCATATTTTTCGCGATGAGTTTTGTGAATATTGGCGCTCGACTCATGGGAACAGACCTGTGCTATACCGCGCGCTCATCTTCACAATTCACTTGATTAGTTAAGGTGACCAAGTGAATCTTATAGACAAAAATCTCTTTATTTAAGTATTGTTTAATTCAAAATACTCCCATAAGTTTCAACACACATTACAGCGGTGTAACACGTCTCAACACACATTACAGCGGTGTAACACGTCTCAACACACATTACAGCGGTGTAACACCTCTCAACACACATTACAGCGGTGTAACACGTCTCAACACACATTACAGCGGTGTAACACGTCTCAACACACATTACAGCTGTGTAACACGTCTCAACACACATTACAGCGGTGTAACACGTCTCAACACACATTACAGCGGTGTAACACGTTTCAACACACATTACAGCGGTGTAACACCTCTCAACACACATTACAGCGGTGTAACACGTCTCAACACACATTACAGCGGTGTAACACGTCTCAACACTCATTACAGCGGTGTAACAGCTATCAACACACATTACAGCTGTGTAACACCTCTCAACACACATTACAGCGGTGTAACACCTCTCAACACACATTACAGCGGTGTAACACGTCTCAACACACATTACAGCGGTGTAACACGTCTCAACACACATTACAGCTGTGTAACACGTCTCAACACACATTACAGCGGTGTAACACGTCTCAACACACATTACAGCGGTGTAACACGTTTCAACACACATTACAGCGGTGTAACACCTCTCAACACACATTACAGCGGTGTAACACGTCTCAACACACATTACAGCGGTGTAACACGTCTCAACACACATTACAGCGGTGAAACACGTCTCAACACTCATTACAGCGGTGTAACACCTATCAACACACATTACAGCGGTGTAACACCTCTCAACACAAATTACAGCGGTGTAACACCTCTCAACACACATTACAGCGGTGTAACACGTCTCAACACACATTACAGCGGTGTAACACGTCTCAACACTCATTTCAGCGGTGTAACACCTCTCAACACACATTACAGCGGTGTAACACCTCTCAACACACATTACAGCGGTGTAACACGTCTCAACACACATGACAGCGGTGTAACACCTCTCAACACACATTACAGCGGTGTAACACGTCTCAACACACATTACAGCGGTGTAACACGTCTCAACACACATTACAGCGGTGTAACACGTCTCAACACACATTACAGCGGTGTAACACCTCTCAACACACATTACAGCGGTGTAACACGTCTCAACACACATTACAGATTAAAATAGAACATTTTTTTAAGGTAAAATGTGTGACAATAATTTATAAATAAATCTTAGACTTTTTTTTTAATTTTCTTCATCTATATGAAGTAAATGTGAAGAATTATTATTGCGCAGAAGTTACGCAGCAGAATTTATGTTTAAATTAATATGTTTCGTTTAAAACATGATTCAAGTGCTACAAAATGAAAAAAAAAAAATATAGGTATTTATTTTTGTGGTTGTACTTTAGTAGTTTAAAGTACGTGGGTTCGATGTTATTGCCTCTATATGCTCTCATGACAATGAATGTTTCGAGCATTGTAAAGCACATAAATACTTGTTTAGATCATGACGAAACTCACAATTAAACATTTAGATGATGATGAAACAACCGATTGAACATTATGTAATACAAACATACCTCTCCAGAGCATTGCGAAACACAAAAATACGTGTTTTGGGCTAATAGAAAACAAAACAAAAATTCTGGCGTACGAAACACGTTTTAAGAAATTTTGCAATTGTAACAAACTAGAATTTTGCAAATCATCGCAAGCTAACAAACGTGTTAGCTAGTTTGAGATGATATCACTGCACATTTTGATGCAAATAAACCATTGCTACATCACAACATTGTAAATGTTGATAGGGTTTTAGCTCAAATGAGGCAGAATAATATGGCAAGTTACTTGGAGCCCATTATTGGCAAAATTCCTTTGTGGCATTTGCATATAATTGGCCATAAATTTTGTAAATATATGTATTCGGAAATTTTCTTGGAAATTTTCATGAAAAGCTCACAGATATTTACGCCCAGAAATATATCCCGCCTTTATGTACATACACTGAGGGTTCACTTTATTTATGGGCTGTGTTGAGGGTTAAAGTATACTTGCTGGTTGGTTAGAAGGCTGTTTTGGTGGCCTTAAAGGTCCTCCACTCATCTCCAGAAAAATGGTCTATAAAAGGTCACACAAACGTATAACTCTGCTGTTTAGTATAACGTTGTGATCACTCTCAGACTTTCAAGCGATATTTGAGTCGATGTGAATCAGTAATCTATCGTCATTAAATGTTATGCTAACTGTCAGCCATTTTTGGGGGGAATAATGAACAGTATTTGGTTATGTTTCTTGTTGTTAGGTTATGCTTGCTTGCTTTGGTTAAGTTTTGCTTGTTTGTTAAGGTTAAATGTAGTGTGTTCTGGTTTAATAACCTTTGCTTTGGTTAGATATGGTTATATTTCATCCGGTTATATCAAATTTGCTTTTGTTTGGAATAATAATGGAATCCAATTAAAAATAACTCTTAGTTCAAAGAATCATGTATCTCATAGATTTCTTTGACAGCGACCTCACTAATTGATGCGCTTCAGCTGCATCAATGGAGTTTTGCTGTGTTCTCGAACGCAGACCACTGTCTCTGTTACGCTGTTACTTTATCCAGTATCCAAACAGCACATCACCTCCGTGCCAATACTCAGTTAACTCAAAGCGACAAAGTCAATAATCTACGCATGCATTTTAAGTTGTCAATGACATATTTTTATATCGGACCTGTTTTTAAGGTAAGTCTTTAGACTTAAGGGACCGTTTTCATTCTTCGGCACTAGGAATAGATTGCATGTCATTCTGGACAATTAAAGAAGCATTCTGATTATTCTCGAGCAAAAGTAGATCATTTTCGTCTCGCTGATGAATTCTCACTCGTCAGTAAACATAATTATTCATCTAGCTCCCTTACTTTCGCGAAATATATGATAGTAGATAAACTTAGTTGCTGGACACTAATATTGTAAATGGATATAAAGCTGTTAATTTGCTTTAATACAGATTATCATGACCAATTTAAGCTTAGGGGGAAATAATCTGGCTAATTACTTCTAACCAGACTGGCTTCTCTCAGCGTGGTCCTTGGCTCGGATGAGGTCCAGTACGTCTGTCTGTATGGACGGTGGATCACTATAAAAATCTATGGTCTTTTATGAGGTACATTTAGTCTACTACAGTGTTTCACAGCTGATGGTCCATGAGCCTTTGTCTCTCTCTCTCTCTCTCTCTCTCTCTCTCTCTCTCTCTCTCTCTCTCTCTCTCTCTCTCTCTCTCTCTCTCTCTCTCTCTCTCTCTCTCTCTCTCTCTCTCTCTCTCTCTCTCTCTCTCTCTCTCTCTCTCTCTCTCTCTCTCTCTCTCTCTCTCTCTCTTCTCTCTCTTCTCTCTCTCTCTCTCTCTCTCTCTCTCTCTCTCTCTCTCTCTCTCTCTCTCTCTCTCTCTCTCTCTCTCTCTCTCTCTCTCTCTCTCTGATCTTTTGGGGTTGAGCTTTGGATATTTGGTCCCGCCTCTCAACTGTCAAGGTGTACTCACCTATATGTACTCACCTATATGTGCTTGCAGGATCGAGCATTGACTCTTGGATCCCGCCTTTCTAGCTATCGGTTGTTTACAGCAATGACTCCTGTCCCATTTCCCTATCATACCTAGTTTTAAAAGTATGAATAGTATTTGCTTCCACAACCTGTTCCCCAAGTGCATTCCATTTTTCTACTACTCTCACGCTAAAAGAAAACTTCCTAACATCTCTGTGACTCATCTGAGTTTCCAGTTTCCACCCATGTCCCCTCGTTCTGTTATTATTACGTGTGAACATTTCATCTATTTCCACTTTGTCAATTCCCCTGAGTATTTTATATGTCCCTATCATATCTCCTCTCTCCCTTCTTTTCTCTAGTGTCGTAAGGTTCAGTTCCTTCAGCCGCTCTTCATATCCCATCCCTCGTAGCTCTGGGACAAGCCTCGTCGCAAACCTCTGAACCTTCTCCAGTTTCTTTATGTGTTTCTTCAGGTGGGGCTCCATGATGGCGCGGCATACTCTAAGACGGGTCTCACGTAGGCAGTGTAAAGCGCCCTAAAAGCTTCCTCATTTAGGTTTCTGAATGAAGTTCTAATTTTCGCCAGTGTAGAGTACGCTGCTGTCGTTATCCTATTTATATGTGCCTCAGGAGTTAGATTAGGTGTCACATCCACTCCCAGGTCTCTTTCTCGAATCGTTACAGGTAGGCTGTTCCCCTTCATTGTGTACTGTCCCTTTGGTCTCCTGTCACCTGATCCCATTTCCATAACTTTACATTTACTGGTGTTAAACTCCAGTAGCCATTTCCCTGACCATCTCTGCAGCCTGTTTAAGTCCTCTTGGAGGATCCTACAATCCTCGTCTGTCACAACTCTTCTCATTAATTTTGCGTCATCTGCAAACATTGACATGTATGATTCCACTCCTGTAAACATATCATTAACGTAAATTAGAAAGAGGATTGGTCCCAGCACCGATCCTTGAGGTACTCCACTTGTTACTGTTCGCCAGTCCGACTTTTCGCCCCTTACCATTACCCTCTGGCTCCTTCCTGTTAGGTAGTTCTTCACCCATACTAGGGCCTTTCCGCTTACTCCTGCCTGCCTCTCAAGTTTGTATAGCAGTCTCATGTGCGGTACCGTATCAAAGGCCTTTTGGCAGTCAAGAAATATGCAGTCTGCCCAGCCTTCTCTGTCCTGCCTTATCCTTGTTACTTTATCATAGAATTCTAAAAGGTTTGTTAGGCATGATTTCCCTGTCCAGAACCCATGTTGGTGCTTGTTTACAAACCCAATGCTCTCCAGGTGCTCAACAAGTCTTAGCCTAATTATTCTTTCAAGTATTTTGCAGGGGATGCTTGTCAGTGATACGGGTCTGTAGTTAAGTGCCTCCTCCCTATCACCCTTTTTGAAAATCGGTACGACATTTGCCTCCTTCCAGCAACTGGGCAATTCTCCCGACATAAGTGACTCATTAAAGATCATTGCCAGAGGCACGCTGAGAGCCTGCGCTGCCTCTTTGAGTATCCACGGTGATACTTTGTCTGGTCCAACAGCTTTATTTGCATCCAGTGTTGTCAACTGTTTCATTACATCCTCTGCTGTCACCTCTATATCCGATAGTCTTTCATCTTGGGTAATCTCTTCTAACAATGGGAGCTGCTCAGGCTCGGTTGTGAACACTCCATGGAATTTTGCATTCAGTACCTCGCAGATTTCCTTGTCGCTTTCTGTATATGCCCCTTCTGTTTTCCTCAGTCTTGTCACTTGGTCATTTACCGACATCTTCCTTCTTATATGGCTATGTAGTAATTTTGGTTGCTTTTTCGCTTTGACTGCAATATCGTTCTCATAATTTCTTTCCGACACTCGTCTTATGTTAATGTAATCATTCCTAGCTCTGTTACATCTAATCCTGTTGTCCTCTGTCCTTTGTCTTCTGTACTTCCTCCACTCCCTCCTGCTTCTCACCTTTGCTTCCTGACACTGTCTATTAAACCATGGGTTATTATATTCCCTCCTGCTTTTTTCCTTTATTGTTGGAATAAATCTATCTTCAGCCTCCTTGCATTTCAATATGACTTGGTTCATCATACCTTGCACTGTTTTTCCTCTAAGTTCTTCCTCCCACTGCACTTCTCCCAGGTAGTCCCTTATCCTTCTGTAGTCCCCTTTTCTGTAATCAAGTCTCCTTTCCCGGACCTCTTGTCCTTTGGTCACAATTTTAAGCTCCATCATGTAGTCAAAGACTAGGACACAATGGTCACTAGCTCCTAGTGGTATTTCATGTTCCAACTGCTCGATGTCTTCTACATTCTGAGTGATAATGAGATCTAATAGGCTGGGCGTATCCCCTCCTCTTTCCCTAGTATCTTCTTTCACATGCTGTGTTAGGAAATTCCTGTCAATAACGTCTACCAGCTTCGCTCCCCAGGTCTCCTCCCCGCCATGGGGATTCCTCGTTTCCCAATTTATCTCTCCGTGATTTAGGTCCCCCATGACCAGCAGCTTCGCTCTCATTCTATGCGCTAAAGTTGCTGCCCTCTGCAGTTCATCCATACATGTCTTGTTGCTGTCCTCGTACTCCTGCCTGGGCCTTCTACTGTTTGGTGGGGGATTGTAGAGTATCAAGATTACAATCTTCTTCCCATCCACTGTCAGAGTTCCATGTATGAAGCTTGTGCTTTCATTGGTACCCGGATTTTCCAGCTCATCAAACTTCCATTTCCGCTTTATTAGTAGTGCCACTCCTCCTCCCTGTCTCTGTGTCCTTTCTTTTCTTATCACCTGGTACCCCTCTGGAAAGATTGCATCCGAGATCATGCCATTTATTTTAGTTTCCACTATTGCCACTATGTCTGGGTCTGCCTCACTAACTCTTTCTTTTATCTCTTCTGCTTTATTGGCTACCCCATCAGCATTGGTGTACCAAACCTTGAGACTCTTCTTGGAAACTCGGGTGTCAGAGTTTCCCCTTTCACCAGGGGTCTGGGGGGAACTGGGGGGTGTCTGGGGGGCAAGTGGGGGCTGTGGGGGTGAGTGGGGGGGTGCTAGGGGGGTGCCTGGGAGTGCCTGGTAGGCGAATGGGGTCTGGGCATCTAGGGGGGTAGGAAGGGCATAATGGGTCTGAAAGTTAGGGGTCTGAATAGCATAGGGGGGTTGAGAAATAGAGTGAGACTGAGAGTCAGATAGAGGTTGAGAGGTTGGGGGGAAGAGGGATACTGAGGGCGGAGAGCTGAGATGAGAATGGAGCATGGGTGCTGGGAGTGGAAGAGAGGGTATATTAGTTAGGGGGGAATCGGGGGTAGGTGGGGGTTTTGGGGTAGAAGAGGGGAAGAGGGAGATGGGGGAAGGTGTTAGGGGGTCACAAGGTGAGGGGGTTAAATGTGGGCTGGAGGTGCATAGGAGGGGTGAGGGTTGGGTGGGGTTTGGGGGTGAGTGGAAGAGGGGTGCAGTGGAAGCTGGGATGGAGTAGATGGAATTGAAGTCAATGGGGTAGAAGGGGCAGGGGAGTGGGAAGGGGTATTTGGGGAGGGGGGATGGGAAGGTGGGTTTGGGGAGGGCATGGCTTGACCCACTGGGGTCGCTGACAAGTGTG
Organism: Procambarus clarkii; assembly: GCF_040958095.1. Lineage (NCBI taxonomy): Eukaryota > Metazoa > Arthropoda > Malacostraca > Decapoda > Cambaridae > Procambarus > Procambarus clarkii. The sequence continues at coordinate 10,164,361 of NC_091224.1, read as the reverse complement.
ATGTAGCAGGGGAAGGGGAATCGTTGTGGAGGTGCAAATGTGGAAGGGACAGGGGGGTTGTGGGAGGCTGAGGCAGGGGGGATGTATAGGAGGGCTGAGTTGGGGAGGATGCGACCTGGGAGGTGCCCTGGGAGGTGACCTGGGATGTGACCTGGGAGGTGAGACTACCTGAGAGACTATTTCGGTGTCGTTGTTGCCATCTATTTTTGTGGGCTGTTTGCTCATCTTTCGTCATAAACCTCTCTATAAACACATTGTAATGGGTTTCACTTCCTCTGAGTAAATGCTTGCTCCTCATTATGTACTCCACTGCCTCCTCATTGGAGAATTGCACCAGAACAGGTCTATTCTTGGTACAATTGTAAGGTCCAACCCGTCGATTGATATCCACCTCGCGTTCTGCCATCTCTGCTCCAATACACCTCAATATCTCGTGCAATTCGTATTTTTCTGTTTCTATTCTCTCTTGTCTTGTTGGTGCCCTAGATTCGAATAATCCATGTATTATAATAGACCGTCTCCTCAGTAATTCATTGTCATGCTGGTAGCCTGTCCCCTGGGGATTCCCCATCCCAACCGCAGTCACTAACCCATCCCCCATTACTCCTCTATCCTTAGCCATGCTGCTAATCCTTCCTAATTCGTTTGTGATACGAGCACATTCCCTCTCCCAGTCCTCTCTTCCCTTCCTAATCTCTTCCTGAACATAGAGCATAAATTCTTGTTTCTGCCTCTCTACCGCATCCTGTATTTGCTGAAATACCTCACTTTTAATCCCCTGGATTAGATCCTCCAACCAATCACTCCTTCTCTCTACAAATTTCCCTATTAATTTGTCTATAAATCTGTCCTCCTCCTCATCCCTGCTGGTGATTGACCTTGAACCCCTTCTAGTCATTGCAGTAACAACCTAGCCAAAAAGGCGCTCCTCAATACCTTGCACAGTCTGCCAACACAATAGGTGAGTGAATCTCCAATCGTCGTCCCATGTGGTGGTAGAAGGGTTGCTGCGAGGTGAGGTCACGCGGTCAGAGGTCGGTGATGTCTGCTGCTTCCACACTGCACAGTATTTCCTCACTATTTTGAATTACGCTAATTAAACTGTTTTTCTTCACTACCTTATGGCTCTGGTCAAAACCCAAGGTTTTTTCATTCACTTGTACATTCACTTATAGTCTTTTTCACTTCGAAGTTGCCTGATTACCCCTCCCACTCCAATAGTGACCCAGGAGCTCCCAACCCACGTCCACCCAACACGATGGTCACAAGACAAGTGTGTGTGTGTGTGTTTGTGTGTTCACCTAGTTGTATTCACCTAGTTGTACGTGCGAGGATTGACCTCTGATCTTTTGTCCCGCCTATAAACTGTCAATCAACTGTTACTAACTACTAACTAATTTTTTTCACACACACACATTCACACCCAGGAAGCAGCCGTAGCAGCCGTCTAACTCCCAGGTACCTATTTACTGCTAGGTAACAAGGGCCTCAGGGTGAAGGAAACTCTGCCATTTGTTTTTTCGGCGGTGCAGGGGGATCGAACCCCGGTCCCTAGGTCCTCGAGTCTAGAGCACTGTCCACTCAGCCACCATCCACCAAGGTGGTAGTAGTGTGTGTGTGGGTGCGTGTGTGTTCACCTAGTTGTATTGACCTAGTGGTGCTTGCGGGAGTTGAGCTCTGCTCTTTCGGCCCGCCTCGCAACTGTCAATCAACTGTTACTAACTAATAACTATTTTTTTCACACACACACACACACACACACACACACACACACACACACACACACACACACACACACACACACACACACAGGAAGCAGCCCGTAGCAGCTGTCTAACTCCCAGGTACCTATTTACTGCTAGGTAACAGGTGCATCAGGGTGAAGGGAACTCTGCCCATTTGTTTTTCTGCCGGCTGCCGGGATCGATCCCTGGTCCCTAGGTCCACGAGTCTAGAGCACTGTAAACTCAGCCAGCCAGCCCTTGTGTGTGTGTGTGTGTGGGTGTGTGTGTGTGTGTGTGTGTACTCACCTATATGTACTCACCAATATGTGCTTGCATTGACTCTTGGATCCCGCCTTTCTAGCTATCGGTTGTTTACAGCAATGACTCCTGTCCCATTTCCCTATCATACCTAGTTTTAAAAGTATGAATAGTATTTGCTTCCACAACCTGTTCCCCAAGTGCATTCCATTTTTCTATAAAATTAGCATTTCTCAAATAAGTAGCTGCCTCACCTCACTGCCTTACTGCTACATACCCTTCCCGGCATGGCACACACACACACACACACACACACTGTGTGTGTGTGTGTGTGTGTGTGTGTGTGTGTGTGTGTGTGTGTGTGTGTGTGTGTGTGTGAAAAAAAATAGTGTGTAAAATAGTGTGTGTGTGTGTGTGTGTGTGTGTGTGTGTGTGTGTGTGTGTGTGTGTGTGTGTGTGTTTGTGTAGATGTTGCAAGGTGGCAACAGTGTAGTATTCCAAGGTTGGTCTAATGATTAGAGTACTCTTCAAACATCAAATTCTTAATCCACTTTAGAAGTTACATCTTCTAGAGCCACCTTGCATTACACACACACCAGGGGCCGGATTCAGGAAGGTACTTACGAAGGTTTTTCCTCTTAGCTAAGAGCGTTTTCCGTCTTAGCGCCTTCGTGGCGGCTACGTCCGTATTCAATTAACTACCCTAAGTGGAAAAACCTTCGTAAGTTCATTCCGGGATTTAAGTGTGGTTTCGACCACTCGTAGCTTTACGTACACTGGATATAAGTCATTTTTTCTCTACTACATAACACTGGGATCGATTTATGATATTGGAACATGACCAAAATATTATAGCTGGTGAATCTAGTGAAGAGGAATCCTTCGTGTTAGTTATATATGCATTCTCTGCTTGAAACTTGAAGTAAATATGTGTTTGATTATAGTAGAATTAGTTTTATAATAGCAAGATATTATACCAGTAGTTATTAAGTAAATAAACACTGGTGAACATGAAATATGAGAGAAGGTGATGAGCCCTGCCTGATGGGATCATTTACTATTACCAAATGCCCCTGTTCACCTAGTAGTAAGGGTGTACCTTAGCTATACATACCCATTTCTAATTTATTTAGTTTGGTTTTATTTTGAAATTAAATCTGGGTGAGACATAAAATAAAAATATGCTGCACAAATGATGTTAGGTAAGGAGAAGGGTAAAAATGTCAAAAACTTTATTCATTGAATACTTAAAGCTATAATTATGACTATACAGATTATTAAAAAAGAGAGAGGGAAGTAGGGGTCCAAGACCTCTTCCTGTTATACAATTTGGGTGTGGAACAAGTAATTATCAAAAGGCACCATGCCGGGAAGGGTATGTAGCAGTAAGGCAGTGAGGTGAGGCAGCTACTTATTTGAGAAATGCTTATTTTATTTACCTTATAAGCTGAGGCAACTTATTTTATTTGAGGAATACTCAGCTGATTCCTCTACATTTAGCATGGAACAAATTTGTGTCCAAGACCTCTTCCTGTTACTCAATTTGGCTGTGTGTAACCAAACTAGAAGTGCTCTACAAATCAAGTGACCCAGAATGTGGAATGACCTCCCGAATCATGTCAAAGGCTGTACCTCTCTCAACCAGTTTAAGAGTTAAACCAAGTACTGCCTAATTAACTCCATGTAACCTAACTTACCTCCTAAATGTCAACCCATGTCTTGCTATTTTTTAAACAACGTTGTTCACCAACATGTGCAATTGCTGATTTATGCTATGTTAACCTTCTTTTTGTATTTTTTATTCCTTCTTTCAACACAATTTATACCTAATCCCGATTACTATCAAGTTTTAGTCTGTGTTTTTTCCCCCACACCTTGCCCGAAATGCTATGAGTATTAGTGGCTATAGGTATTGTATGTACTAGCTCTGTCTATAAATCCAACATTATGTTTGTAAATCAACTGTATGTACTTTTCCTGAATAAAATGTATTTATTATTTATTTTTTAATCAGTAAGTATTAAAAGAAGGCACCAAGCTGGGAAGGCTATGTAGCACTATTGTGTGTAACAATAAACCTATTTTTTTTTTTAACAAATAATGCACCTGTATGGTAAAACAAATCCTGTCAGCTGTAAAAATATTGATGCAGTTATTTAAATGAAAAATACAATGAAAGAAATATTACTGGTTTATTTTTATCCTATCTTTTTGTACTGTACAGTATATCCAAGGAAGTGAAAAACTGAGACATAATGCACAATTTAATGAATGATTAGCATGGATTAGCAGTTCAAAAGAAATATGACTTGTATTACATATCAACATGAGATCTTAATGATCCATGGTCAACATGATTTAATAAGGATAATACAGTACTGTATTTGTAATAATACAAACTATAATTTAAAATCTTTATTACTGTTTTTTTTATTAAGAAGATTAGGTATACACAGCAATGTGCTGCTACCCTATTCTATATGGAATATTACACAGTGTAGATAAAAAACTAGCTATAAGTTTATCTAATACTCCCATCTCACAGGATGGTTAGACATACTGTACATGGAATCAATTTAGAAAATACCAGCCTCAATACAAAAAACAAATCAACTCTGACTAAACAACTCTAAGCAATTTTCACAAGAGGTAAGCACTGAATCATGGAAACATTATATTATAATTACTCTTACCAGTTTCTACAAAACTCCTCTCAAACAATGTATTTTTAAACATGTTTAGGTATACACAGCAATGTTCTGCTTCCCTATTCTGTATAAAGGACCACACAGTGTAGATCAAAAACCAGCTACAAGCTCACCCAACATCATCACCTCACAGGATGGCCAGTCATACATGGAATTAGGAGAGAACAAAATACTTAATGCTGATCTATTAGCCTCCACTGTCAAAATCTGGGTGCAGCACAAGAATATCTTCCAATATTCCTCAGTGTATGAAGAAATTACAGAGCTCAAAATACCTCATACCATTTGGTATGAAGTCACTGATAACAGGACACTCACAGATATAGTGTTGGAGAGTATGTTCTCTCAAGTAGGACTGAAAACAGATTTTTTTTTTCCACCAAGAGGGCTATAAACCCATGGAACTGCCTACCCGCTGAAGCCGTAAATGCCAAATTCCAGCTAAAAAATATCATTAAGTCAATTGGCGGGCCCTTTAACAAGCCGCCGGCTTTCTGTCCTCTTCGAGGTCACTAGATAGTTAGTGGCCCTTGGGTAAATTCAGCAAATATATACAATAATTGTCAGCGCATCTTCCGAGCAACAGGACAGCTACACAGTATCTCTTAGAATTACGTACGTAAACAACAAATGTAACATATTTGTTTACTACAATGTCGGTGCTGGCTGTAGAAGTTGAAAAAACATTGTTTTACTTCGAAATATACTAATTTTATAAGAAAATTCGACGTAAATAGGAGGCAGTAGAGCTCCGATAAGCCAGCGCTAAATCTTCAATATGAAGAATGTTGCTGCTCTCTGATTGGCCAAACGAAACACAGTAGTGACCTCTATCGGCACGCAGGTGAACCAACAATTTTCTTCCTAAGTATACCTTATTGAATCGCACCTAAGCATCTTCTTAGGGCGCACTTAGGAACCTTCGTAGCAAACCCACTTACGAAGAAATACAAAGAGCTTCCTGAATCTTGGTCCAGGACCGAGATTCAGGAAGCTCTGTGTATTTCTTCGTAAGTGGGTTTGCTACGAAGGTTCCTAAGTGTGCCCTAAGAAGATGCTTATGTAATTCTAATAACATAACTAACTCTACTATCATAAAAGGCATATTTACTTTAAGTTTCAAGCAGAGAATGCATATATAACTAACACGAAGGACTCCTCTTCACGAGATTCAATTTATATAATCTTTGTTTATGTTCCAAAATCTTAAAATCGACCCCAGTTTCATGTAGTAGAGAAGAATTCAGTTATATCCAGTTTACGTAAAGCTACGAGTGGTCGAAACAACACTTAGATCCCGGACCAAACTTACATTGGTTTTTCGACTTAGTGTAGCTACCTGAATACCGACGTAGCCGCCACGAAGGCACTAAGAAGGAAAACATTCGTAGCGAAGAAAAAAAACCTTCGTAAGTACCTTCGTGAATCTGGCCCTTGGCCAGTAGTACTGAATATTTCTACACCGGTTATAATGTATACGAGACATCGGGAATGGGTAAGCCTTGTCTCAATTGTATACACTTTCTCCCTGATATATGTTGTATATAGAAGTGATAGATTACTATATATAGAAGTAATATTACTATCCTTCACCTCGGCAGGTGAAGTTCGAGGGAGGAAGAAATAACGATACAACCTGTGGTAACACGAGACATCCCCGGTCACCAACCATTAGAGCTCTATCCTTAGAGGTCTCATACTCGGGATAGGCGAGTGTCCAGAGACTATTATCAGGCATTTTTTTTTCT